>NW_028221407.1:221578-259156 GCF_014529385.1 Adiantum capillus-veneris | reverse complement strand
TTTGTAAGGCCCCCATTATGAGGAGAAGCCCCCATCGTGCGTGAAGGAAAATCACTCACCGGAAACCAAAATTTTCACGGACAAGAATCAGGGGCAACTTTAAAGGCCTCGCGGGCGGAAGCCCCCGAGACTTTTTTTTCGCCAGAATATTCTTTTTCGCCGGAATATTATGGCCGGACGGTGGCTGGAAAGTGGTCAGAAAACAACCGGTCGGTTGCCGGTGGCCGGTAGTCAATGTCCAATGGCCGGTGGTCGGAAGTCAAACGGCCGTGGCCGGTGGTCGGAAGTCAATGGCCAGTGGCCGGTTGCCGAATTCAATGGCCGGTGGTCGAATTCAAAAGCGGACTTGTCTTCTCAAGGGCGGCCACACATGGGCGGATTGGAGGGTCCGATTTGGACTTATTCGCACAAGGGCGGCTACACATGGATGTCTCTCATAAGAGAGGGCAGCCCTTTTGGCCTATAAAAGGAGGCCATTTCTACACACATTTCATAGTGTGAAGTTGATGCAACAAGGTGAGTGTGAGGTGGTGAGAGTGAAGCAAGGCGGGAGCTCCATTAAGGGTATAATCCCTTTGTAAACTACTTCTTGTTTTGAAGTACTAAAGCCATTGAGTGGCTGCTTTCCCGTGGACGTAGCCCACATTGGGTGAACCACCTACATCGTGTGTACTCTCTCTCTCTCTCTACTCTATAATCTCGTGTATATAAATCTGTCTCTCTCCAGTAAGTAATCTACTCAATTATCTTTTAGCTACGTCTTATTTCCTAACAACCCCTGCATGTGTGTGTTGGTTACGATCAGGTGGACCACCACCTAGGCATAGATTTGGACTGGAGGGCCATAAACTCAAAGGTCAAAAAACGTAAGTGTGTGTGTGTGTGTGTGTGTGTGTGTGTGTGTGTGTGTGTGTGTGTGAGAGAGAGAGAGAGAGAGAGAGAGAGAGAGAGAGAGAGAGAAGAAAACAAAGAGAATGAGGGAGAGAGAGAGAGAGAGAGAGAGAGAGGGGGGGGAGAAGACGAAAACAGAGAGGTAAGGGGAGAAAACAAAGAGAGAGAGAAAGAGGTAGATTAAAAAAGTAGAGAAAATATGAAATAAAATGTTATATTAAGATTTAGGGTTAGGTTAGATTTAAAGTTACATTTAAAATTAGGTTAAATTAAGATCTAAAATTAAGTTAGATTACATTTAATTTATATTTAAAATTTATGCTAAATTTAAAATTAGGTTAGACTTAAAGTTGGGTTAAGATTTAAATTAGATTTAAGATTAGGCTAGATTACATTTAGGTTTATGTTGAGTTTAAGATTATGTTAGATTTAGATTTGAAATTAGACCAAGATTTAAGATTAGATAAGTTAGATTACATGTAGGTTTATGATTTAAGATTGGATTAGATTAAGGTTTATGTTGAGTTTAAGATTAGATTAGATTTAGATTTATGTTAGATTTAAGTTTAAAACAAGATTTAAGATTAGATTGGATTTACATTTAAGTTAGCAGCCACGGGAAAGCAGCCACTCAATGGCTTTAGTACCTCAAAACAAGAAGTAGTTTACAAAGGGATTATACCCTTAATGGAGCTCCCGCCTTGCTTCACTCTCACCACCTCACACTCACCTTGTTGCATCAACTTCACACTATGAAATGTGTGTAGAAATGGCCTCCTTTTATAGGCCAAAAGGGCTGCCCTCTCTTATGAGAGACAGCCATGTGTAGCTGCCCTTGTGCGAATAAGTCCAAATCGGACCCTCCAATCCGCCCATGTGTGGCCGCCCTTGAGAAGACAAGTCCGCTTTTGAATTCGACCACCGGCCATTGAATTTGGCAACCAGCCACTGGCCATTGACTTCCGACCACCGGCCACCGGCCATTGACTTTCGACCACCGGCCATTGGACATTGACTACCGCCACCGGCCAACTGACCGGTTGTTTTCCGACCACTTTTCGGCCACCGTCCGGCCATAATATTCCGGCGAAAAAGAATATTCTGGCGAAAAAAAAGTCTCGGGGGCTTCCGCCCGCGAGGCCTTTAAAGTTGCCCCTGATTCTTGTCCGTGAAAATTTTGGTTTCCGGTGAGTGATTTTCCTTCACGCACGATGGCTTCTCCTCATAATGGGGGCCTTACAAATGTGTGCTTTTACCACAGAAAATTACAAGGGTAAATCAGGCTCCATACTTAACAGATATGAGCCAACACAGGTCGACGGAATGCTTTGATCAGAGGCATTCTAATGTGGACCATGCATGACTATCCCGGACTAACAGAATGCTCAGGTGATTTACCTCAAACTCAAACACTATAAATCTTGGTTTTTCTCAAGCTTATCTATTGTCATGTGTATACATGCAGGGCTTCAAACAAGCGGATACAGAGCATGTGTCACATATGGAGCTAGACTTAATGCACGTCGGGCACCCTCACTGAAGAAGCAAAACTACGAAGGTCATCAAGTGTATCTTCCAGAGAATCATGAGTTACGCGACGGTTTTTTGGAAAGAGAGCCACTGAGGATGTCTGCACAAGCATGGTTAGAGCAGAAGGAGATGTGTGATGACGGTTTGCCCCCAGGGATGAAGAGACTCTCTCTATGGTACGAGTTACCATATTGGCCCAGACTCATGATCAATCACTTGCTCGATCCAATGCATGTATTCAAGAATGTGGGTAATTTGCTGTGGGACCATTTGACCGGCAAGAAAGATACTTTGGGAGCCAAGGTTGACCTTAGAAATGTTGATCGTATGGAGAAATATTGGCCGCAAACAGCACCCGATGGATCGATAAAACTCCCTAAAGTGCCATGGATTTTGACAGGAGTCCAAGAAGCAAAGTAAAAGAGACCATTCGATATGTGCGGACCCCCACTGGCGTAATGCACTCGCTCCGAACGTGTTTCACCAAAGAAGGGAAGCTTACCGGTTTGAAGTCACACAACTTGCATAAAATGTGTCAGGTATGTTTGGAGTGGAATATATCATAGTGAAAATTGTGTAACAAATTCGTATGTGGACTTTAATATCATTGCTAGACGTGTTTTTCAGTTTATTTTACCGGTGACCATTGAGGGATGTTTGTCTCCTGACGTCCGTAACACAATCTACAAACTTACGAAGTTGGTGCAATGGATCTCACAAAAGGAGATCAATGTAGACTCCATACCATTCGCCAAACTAAATGCTACGGAGGCTGTGTGCATATTTGAGAAACACTTTCCTACTACCATGCTAACCATTCAAGTGCATCTTCTTGTTCACATAGTTGATGAGGTGGAAATAGCTGACACAGTACATTCCAGCTAGACATTCTTTTTAGAACATTTCATGAAAACGCTCAAGGGATATGTGCGTCAGAAGGCACGTCCGGAGGATAGCATGGCAGAAGGTTGGCTGGTATCAGAGTCCCTAGTTTACATTGGAGAGTGGCTGGACAGATTTCATAAAGCCCGAGACACGCTATGGCGAACCATAGATGATGAGCGCATATCTGGGATTGTCATGTGCAATCTCGGTGTTGAAAAGAAGACGACGGAAGATCTAGAGGCTAAAATCAACCGATTTTGCATGCTTCACAATCTAGTGATGCAAAAAAAAGAAGACGACGGAAGATCTAGAGGCTGAAATCAACCGATTTTGCATGCTTCACAATCTAGTGATGGAAAAGTGGATTTCATAATACGAGGATGCAAAGCAAGAGCTACAAAGGGCACGAATCGAGTGGAGACGGGAAGATGACCGTCGATGCATTATTTGACGGGTCTAGAGAGCCTACCAACATTCGTGAGCTTAAGGTGGTTGCACAACCAATTGAAAAGCGCACAACAGTGCGGTGAAGAAGTGACTGAGGAGGAGTGGGAGTACTCTCGGGGTTGCGCAACCAAGGTAAGTTTGCAATGTACGATTAGCGACTTTCTAGATGTTTGAACGGCCACTCATAATCTTTGTTGATTGTAGTATAAGTCTTACACAACAGCATGGTGTAAAGGTCGACATTTTAGGATGGAACGGATCGACAAAAAGCATTTTACACAAGATTGTGGAATCATGGCAAAATTTGAACAGTCTAGTCGACGACGGTCCTCTGATGCAGATCCTGTGGTGGCGAAACTCACTTACTTCGGCACGCTACAAGAGATTTTGAGGATCAATTATAGAGGATTTTTGTCAAAGTTGTTCGACGTGCAATGGTTCAAGATAAACATGGAGGATCGCAACGCTACTATGCGCAGAGGAGAGTCTGGTTTCCTTGAGGTGGATTCAACAAAAAAATGGACCAACCTAAGAGACACTTTCGTACTACCCGAGCATTGTGAACAAGTAATTCCGTAAATATTTAAAACATCCAATTTTAGAAGTTATGTGCTTGGAAGCTCTCATGTAAGTTATGTGGCTCTGGCAGGTGATATTTCATCCTACAAAGTCTGCATAACACTGGTGGTACGTCATAGAGGTAGCCCTCGTAGTGCACGGACGTATGAGGGCTACCATGTGCCAATCACAGCGGCATCAATGGAGGGGATCGGAGAAGATGCTCAATAGAAGCTGCTGAGGTGGTACCAGACGAGCATCAAGCTGCTACTCTCTATGGGGTGCATGCAGAGGATCTACCAAATGAAACGGAGGACATGTGCCTAAATGGAGAGATCTATATAGACATAGGGAGTTATGCTGAGCTATGTGAAGATAAGAGAGAGACCTCTTAAAGCCATAAACATTATATTTGAACAATTTTGCTCCGTTTTATAATATATATTGTATTCACGTGGCTTTTTGTCCATTCCTGTCTATATGCTATGCTTGAGAAATTTAAATTGTATTTAATCGTCATTGTTTCCACTCCAGGTATGCTCCTTCCCTCTCCTCCCTCTCATGTTCCCTTCCCCTCTTTCTCTCTCTCCCTCTCAATCACACACACACAACACACACACACACACACTCAGCTAGTTCCTACGGTTTCAACAGCTGCATGTAACAAACACAACACACCATTAAGAACTTACGGATGTACAAACATATACAAATACTTCAATGCGAGAGTATTCTCCAGAGAGGGAGCTGGAAACTCCCAATGCAGTGTAGCAATAACATAATCCTTGGAGGCTGAGGCTGCAATCGCGAAGGAGGTGATCTGTCTCTGCTCATAGATGCTGCTCATCCCTCCACTAGATCTAGTTGATCGGGTGAAAGAGACGCTAAGAAGCGCTCTATGTCCGCCTTGCTGGGGCGAGCACTACTGCTGCCATGATCACTCATACTGATGGAGTCCAAGAACCTGCAACCTGAAATCGCAAAGAAGGAGGTGATCTGTCCATGTTTTCTTCTCCATTCAATATTAAGATTAAATGTTTGTGTGTTTAATGCAGGTATGGATGATGAGTTTCTTTCTTCTTTGTCACCCCAACAGAGGAGGTGGTACGAGGAGCGTCATTGCTTTGGAGCACCATGACGTCGTTCCACTCCTTCAGTGTCTCCCTCTGTTTCAGTGCATTCAGCGCGCTCCGAAGCTTTGGTGTCAGCGAAACGATCTTCATACTCGTCTAGGCACTAACGCTCTAGTGGTGGCGGCGGTGGTTGCTGTGGGGATGTCTTCGCTGATTCCTTGACACAGCCTCGTGTTCGACAAGGCTCCTTACCTTTTCCTTCTTTGCCCGCCCCCACATTAGCCACAGCACCGCCATCTACGCCAGGTTTTGCACGGCTATCGACCGTTCCTGGCTTCACACCACTAGCTACTCCTACGGGAGTCACCCACTTGACACTCCTCACTTCGGGGCCCAGACTCCACTGGAGACACCTGACGTCTGTACCCCCATTGAGACGTCGCTAAAGACCCCTTCCAAGACACCCAGGTTCATGCGTCACAGGCGAGAGGGCTTGCTGTACTCGATCGACATCAGCGGCGGTATCTCTTGGATGACAAAGGCAAGAAGGTGATCTCGTGCGCATGCGCGGTCTTTGCTCTCAGGTGTTTTGACACTACATACTAAACACCTGGAGTGAAGTGCCAAATGAATTAAAAGACAGAGTCATCAGCATGCTACATGACGAGTTTCCCGTGTCAATTCGGGATGAGCCCTTCAATGAAGACCTGATGAATGTTTGAATGCGCGAATACTGCAAGCACAAGCGTTCTGAAGTACAAAAAGCAATAAAGCATGGGTGGAACAGACCAGATTGGCTGGCCAAAGAAGATTGAAAGAATGCGAAGCGAGCAGCGTGCGAGAATCCCGACAAGTGGAAGCAACAAAAGGAGGCAGTCAAAGCACAAGTAGAGGTAGGGAGCTCGCACCACTTGGCGAGCGGTAGGTGGGCATCATTTGAGGCCGACTTTGTAAGTGTTTTACATTGCTCTTTAGGTTTGTAGTTATGTCTATTGGTACTTTTAAATTCTAACATAATGGATTCTTTGTATGTTTTGAAGAGTGGTCGATGACAGGACGTGGCCCCACACCGTACGAGCGCGAGTACATAGGCAGAAAGGGATTAAACGCCCTGATGGACATTCTGACTGTCGCGGCCGCATGGTTAGCATTTCACTATACTCTTTTACATTTGTTGTATTTTAATGATAAGCTAAGAAAATAGATTGTTTTGTAATTATATGTTTATACTTACAAAAAGTCTTATTGTTTTTTCTGTAGAATCCGACAGATACACCACTTGGATGCGATGAGACGTCTGATTAGACGACGTCAGTCTAGCCATAGCCAAATAGCATTAGTTTTCTTTTGTCATAGCATTCATCCAATTACTTTTGTCAGTTTTGTATCTTTATTCTGCAAACAATTCTATGCACGATGGAGTTAATGGTTATATTGTCTTGTGGGTGACTACTTTGGGTCTATACCTTGCACTTTCTTTCAAAGATGAATCTGGGCTTATCTTGGATTCATTTAGGTTTACTCTATTCTGGAAACCTTCAATATGGTTAATGGGTTGCCACCCAAATTTTTTTACTCTCGGGGTGTCGCTATAAGCGTCTCTATATAAGGCTCTACAACGTCGCTACAAGCGTCGCTACAGAAGGACTGCAACCGCCACTATAACAGTCGCTATATGCGTCGCTATATAGCGACGATTATAGTAACATTCCCGTAGCGACGCTGTTAGCAACGGTCTTAGCGACACCGGGGAGTATAAAAACCCAATGTATTTCCGTCGCTAAAAGCGTCACAAGTGCACATAACCTCTTGTAGTGTGATTCCGCTATTTTGAAAGTTCATAGGCTATTTCCATTACAATGGTTGTCACTACCAAAGATGCTCACAAATCAATTGTGTCAAGAGAACCTCCGACTATCAGATCTCTATATGAGAGCTCTCTCTGAGAATCCATCAATGACTATGAATTGGTAATACCACAGAGACCATACATCATGGACAAATGCATATGGCATTATAATTTTTTTTTCCTCAAAAAAGCATGAGTCTACTGCTAACGGCAATCTGTAACCTATCTCCCACTACCAACAAATTGTCTCTTTGTGTTGCTCTCTACAATGCCAGAGAGCGTGTGAAAAATTATACTCGATGTCGTAGAAGTCGATGCTAATGCCAGATGTCACTCCTCTATGGAAGAGGCACCTGAGCTGTACACGTCGATGTTGGAGGAGAAGTCGATGCCACAAGCCGGAAAAATGGGTTGTTGATGCCAAGAAAATTGGTGTCGATGTCGACTTCTACCAACAGACAAAAGTGTCTCGCCTGATTAAAGATGTCAGAGTAGTCGAAGCCAAAAACCAGAGTGTGTGCGAGGATATTGATGTCGTGCACGTTGTTGTAGAAAACGTGATCAAAATTAGGTCAAACATGTAAGGTGTGAGCCTTTTCCTAGAGTCACTAGAGTGTGAGTCAAGGAGACAAGAGGTGGAATTATCCCACATGTATTGGTGCAAGATTGTAGAGCTACTCAAAGCTCATTTCATGAATAAGCAAACCAATTCCATTTTGCATTACATCTCCCTTGCTTATGGTGAGCTTGTGATGGCTTAGCAAATACTCAAGATCATGTTTATGAGTCCAAGTTAATTGATCTAGGAACCTAATTCACTTGAGTGATAATCTAGCCAACAGACACTCACTTCTATGCATGATGTTTCTCTTTCATCCACCCTAGCTAGCATGATCCCATTCTCATCAAGTGGTATCAGAGTGCCATGATTTGGTAGCTAGGTTTGTTATGCATTTGTGTGTTAGTGATTAGCATCTCCATTACAGTGATTAGTATTTCTTAATCCTTCTAATCGTTGCTTGATGACCAAGCATTGGGCACGTTCTTGAATCAAGTCCTTGGGCCACTACCCTTCTTGATAATCGACAATGATTAGTGCATTTATGTACATATGTAATTGCATTATTTTATTTTCATTAAGTGATTGCATTCTTGCTCATCTTGCATCAATAAGCCACTCCTCACTTGAGAAAAATTGTATTGATTCATCGGTGTGTGTGTTCAAAGACATTATCAAGAGATTTCCATCGATTGTCTCCTTGCTCAAATCCGGCTCCGTTAATGCACCTAATCATTTGGTCAATTTTTGATCCATTAAGTGCATTCTCGGTGTGTGTAATCCCTGCAGTTTGAAACTAAGGAAGTGTGTATATGTGGATCCTTTGCTACATTGAGGTCAAGGTACCTTTTATGGTAAAGGAAGAACAAAAGTGTCCTCCCTCGGTCTCAAAGGGCGGCACCAAGGGATTTCAAAGGGGCATTTTTTGTCTTTCTACACCAAAGCCAAAATTGGGTTATTGCATCAGCATCACCTCGCTTTGCCTTGGTAGTCGCATCTCATCTACATGAGGCTCATTGATTGATGTCCTCCCAAATCGGCTCGTCATCACACGCTGATGTTGCTTACGACATTCAAGCCACTACATGCACCGACCAACTTCCTTTTCGCTAGCAACTTCTACTGTCCACATTGTTTTCCTCATCTCTTGGAGCTTTGCCCCTACTCCCCACGGATCCGAACAATTTTGACTGCATATGCTCGCCATCATCGTCATCACTGCAGTATGCACAGAGTAATTTGAAAATTTTAAAAGGCTTGTTTTTTTTGGTAATTCTCATCAAGTTGGATCTATAGAGGGCATTTCCCGTGCACAAGTTGAGCCGATGGCGGACGTCGAGACCTCATAAAATGTAGCTTATGCTTTCTTAGAGGTCCGCTACTGCCCATTCCTATGCACACCTTGCTCGCTGTCCGGCTTACTAAGGCAGCCTTCCCACGGGGATCCCCAAGAAGCCATTCCCACGAGCAAGCCATTCAAAGCTTCACAAAGGCAACCATTCTCATCAACATACAAAGGCGGGCTTCAAGCATTAAAGAGAAAGGTAGAAAACCTTCATCAGCGGTTTCTTCGAGCATACAAAGCAAAGTTAAAGGAGTTCAAAGCATCTTCAAGGCCTTAAGTTTTTAAGGCAAAGCCAAGATCCGCAATTATGAAGAGGGGCTTCAAAAAATCAAAGGAATTCTCTCCCTCTCTCTCTCTCTCTCTCTCTCTCTCTCTCTCTCTTCTCTCTCTCTCTCTCTCTCATTTAAACTCCAAAAGCTTTGCAGCCAAGCACAATTTTTTGCAATGTGTGTCACCACATCCATCATTAAGGAGGATAATGTCATTGTGCTATTGTACGGAGACCGGACATTGGCCTTGGAGAGTCTCCAAGTGCAAAGGCCGCTCCAAGGCACCATGGGGAAATTCAAAGGTTCACTTCGAGGGAAGGGCAAATTGGCAACAACATCGTTAGCATCCGCATTAGCAGTTCTTTCACATCAGTATTTTTGCATTGCACTTGTTTTTTCAATAAAGCCTAATTGCACAACAAAAGGGGGGAGAAGCACTTGTTCAAGGGGAGGATATGAAGACAAATACCATGAAGCAGTCGAAGACAAAGCATTGAAGAAGAAGAAGGTGCTCTTGGATTAGAGCATTGTTTTTGCTCTTGCATTGGAGTGTGGGTCCTGGATTGGAGTGTTGTCTTTCATGTTGTAGCCCAAAGTTCAAGGGGAGGATTCCTCTTGTATTGACATCTTTAGTGGATACCAGGTGTCATTCTTAGTGGATAAAGAACCTTCATTGTATTGTCCTAGTCCAAACCTCAAGGGAGAATTGTAAGGTGTGAGCTTTGTCCTAGAGTCACTAGAGTGCGAGTCAAGGAAAGAAGAGGTGGAATTATCCCACATGTATTGGTGCAAGGCTGTAGAGCCACTTAAAGCTCGTTTCATGAATAAGCAAACCAATTCCATTTTGCATTACATCTCCCTTGTTTATGGTGAGCTTGTGATGGCTTGGCAAATACTCGATCGTGTTTATGAGTCCAAGTTAATTGATCTTGGAACCTAATTCGCTTGAGTAATAATCTAGCCAACACACACCCAGTTGTGTGCACGATGTTTCTCTTTCATCCACCCTAGCCCATTCTCATCAAAACAGACATAACCATTTCCGTGAAACATACCAAACCTCTAAAATGATCCCTGGGTTGTGCAGAGCTAAGTTCGTATGAGGAAATTATGGCCAAAAATGCATTTTTGGAGCCCAAAAGGCACCTACAGAAACCTATTTTTGCTAATCTACCACACTGTGGTTGAATAATGTTGAGCCAGCAGAGGATCACACCCACATTTTTGCTCACACCCATCATTTTGTAACCATTGATTGTAATAAATGTCTTTCCGACATTAATTTTGATTTGAGCCATTCATTAAGTAACGGGACTCAATTGAGTTTCCAGCTTGTAATCCCGAAGTAATTTCACCTGTTGATGTAAATAATTAGAGATGTTCTCACCTCCAAGGCTGAGGTATATAAGCCAAAGTTTTGTAACCTAAAGGATTCAATTATTAATCAAAGTGAGTTTTTGAGCGCCGTGACTGTGTTGAGAGAGAGATGAGAGAGAGAGAGAGAGAGAGAGAGAGAGAGAGAGAGAGAGAGAGTCTTATCTTCTTGCTACGCGAGCTACGGGCCGCCATTGGAGAAGCGACACCGCCATTGTGTTAGCAACGGTGAGAGCTACGCACAGATACCAAGAGTGCGCGCTATCGGCTTCTATGTGTGGTAAGTTCCTACGAGCTTCGGTGTGAGTTTTCTTCCAACTCGTGTGTCGGAATAGAGCGTGCAGCATATCTATAGAACCACAACGAGTAGAGCTACACATTAGTACCATCGGGGTCAAGTTTCGGTCACCTGTATTTTTCGGCCTGTCTTCATACGCGTTTACCGCACGGAGTGGTTATAGGTTGATTTTGCAGTTCAAGTCTTTAGGGTGTTGTTCTTACCTAGTGTATAGACTTCCCCTTGAGTTTGAGATCGATTCAATGATTCTAGATCCTGTTTCGTATAGCATTCGTTCGTAGTACGGATTTCAGTCACTTGCGTATTTTAGAACTTAGATTTGATTTCCTTAGTAGTGATTGTCATTAGAAGGTCGAGTAGGTGATTTGACACCCACCTAGTTGTTTCCATGCGCCTGCGGGTCAAGCTCCGTCCTCGTCTGACAAATTCTGTTGTTGGTTGAGTTCTCGCTATTTAGCTTCCGCTAGCGGCGTAACCGCCTTAACATTTGGCGCCGCTGCCGGGGACGAGAGCCCTAAGTAGGTGACCTTAGACTAATCCTACGAGGTGAGTCGTATAAACTACTTTGTATACTTTAGTTAGAAAAGATCTAGGAGTGGTGGACTCCGAAGGTCTCGAGAGATACTAGGAAGTGGGTATTCCTGGGTCTTCCGTGTTGACAGTATTTTTAGTTTAGCTTAGATTAGATTGTTTTTGATGGTGTTTAAGTGGTTGTTGACATAAAAAGCATTTGCTACTCCTTGTGTGGTAGTAAATCTCTTTATATTTTCAATTGCAAAAAATCCATTTTATGATTAGAAGTAGCTTAGGTAGGGCCTGATTTGATCCTGATCTAGAGCTATCAATTGGTGTTCTATTTGCTTGATGTGTTTGATTGCATGTTAGATCACTGAAAAAGTCGCTTTGGTAGTGAAATATGCAATAAACAAAGTTCAGAAAAATTTTCTGTGTAACTGATTGTTGCTGAGCACTTAAAAGAGCTATTGGAAGAGTTCTGTGCTGAAAAACTGGAAATCTGCAACTTTAGACATCATACGCGTATGATGTCTTAGGACCTAAACAGAGACTAAAATTGAAAATTTGACATTGCCAGAGTGTTTAGAAGGGGGGTTTTACCCTAAGATCAACTTAAAACAAGAGCATTAACACTCAAAGAAACCCAAAAAGACAAGTCGGAGTCCAAGAAACGCAAAGAATAGGAAATTTTGGATTCAAATCTTGTTTTTACATTCAAACCTGACAAAAACACTTGAAACTCAATTATAAACATTGGAGAAGGCTTAAAACCAAAAATAGTCAAAATCTGGGACAAAAGACATCATACGCGTATAATGTCTTTTGGCACTTCCACTGCTTATTTTTGAAATCTGACCTGACAAGATTGTTACAAACACTGTAGGAAGCATAAATATCAAGTTTGGACCCAAATTGATGAAAAAGACATCATACGCGTATGATGTCTTTGACCTAATTTTGGACATATTTTGATACTTTGCTAACACAGATCCATTGTAATAGCTGTCTAGAGGTTATATTTCAAGTTTCATCCCATTTGGATCACAATTGACCCAAAAACAAGTCAAAAGCGGAAAATTGCCAAGAAAAGCCTAAATTAGCCATAACTTGCTCAAACAGAGTTCAAACTGAATTTTGTGAGTGAACAGAGCATAAGGGGGCCACTGAGAGTGAGCATAACCAAAATAGTCAAATCTGTGAAAAAAGACATCATACGCGTATAATGTCTTTTTCAGCATAACTGCAACAAAATTCTCACTTGATGAAACAGAAGTTGTCCAACTGACAAGATTAAACAATTGACCAAGTATCAATCAGTTTGGATCAATTCTGACCACAAAAACTTGGGGAAAACAAATTGCCGAGACGGAAAAGTTAAAGTCCTTTAGGGGAATTGATGAATTTGAGATCGGGCAGGAATCTCCGGAATAATCAACCAAAACAAGGGGAACCAGCAAGTGTCATATCAACCGAGGGAAGTGTAAACCAAAGTTGGGTGCAACCATTAGAGCCGATCTTTGAAGGAAGTGTTTCTGATACTTCTTCGGAGAGATCTTACGAGATTTTCACCGAACACTTGGAACAGGAACAACAGAGAAAATATGGCAGCAGGATCATCAAACCCTTCCGCCACAATGAAGCTATTGTTCATAAAATACCAGTACGACAATGAGCAAGGTGCCAAGATCTACAAAGATGGAATGGACCGCTATTGTGTAAAGATAGAAGATAGACCTAGTGAGTTCAAGGACTTAGTGCCTGTGAGCTATAGCGGAGATAGATATCTAGATGACGAGGGTACCATGTACTTGGTAGTCCTAAACCCTAACATTGTGGACAAGTGGGGATTGATGGGCACCAAAGCCAAAATAGATGAAGAACTCGAGGAGAAAGCACCAATAATGAACTTCCCTAATGCGAGGTTAAGAAGAGAGAATGAAACTACAAGGATCAACACTGATAACATCTATGTGGGGCTATACAAATATAATAATGGGGAGCAAGATCTCTATTATAGATGTGAAGAACCCTACACCGGAGAGTTGACAGACAAAAAAAGACTTATGTCTTTACCTACACAGAGGGATCGGAAGTGAAAATTGCCGCTTACGATAAGTATGGCAGGCAATACTCAACAATGGGCAAGAAAGAATTAGAAGGATATACATACTTTGGGGGACCACTACATCAGTATTATGTTACTTCTAGCTCACATAGACCAGCACCAACAACTGGAGTGCAAAACTCAATGACAACAGGAGGACAAAGAACTCAGGTTGCTGACTCTTTCAGTCAACCTTGGGACTCGAAGCTCGGACCAATGGGATCATTACATTCCAGAGAGTCAATGGAGACGAATCGAGGTAGTGCAGTTCCAATCCCCACCTATACCACTCCAGGTCCAAGGTTTGAAGCGGAACCATCACATTTACCTCCTAGTAGTAGATTCAGGGCAGAGGAACCGACAAGGGTAACCCATGAAGTCCATGATGCTAGAGAAAGCTTTAGCCGAGACACAGGAGCAATGAGATTGGTAGCAGATCATAGACGTATGAGACCATCTCAAGTAGCCAAGTGTATGCCAAAGAAGTATGGTGGTTCAGGAGATCCGTATGCACATGTGTCACTCTTTAAGCAAGTCTTAAGAGCTGAGCAGATAACAGATTTCCATACACAATACGAGGGATTTGGTCTTACTCTAGAAGGTACTGCATTGACATGGTTTCAACCAATGAACATAGGGGGATTCCATGACATTGACCATTTGCTAAGAGAGTTTGCTGAGGAATTCTCAAAACGAGGGATTAAGCACAATACGGTCTCACAAATATATGCTTTTAAACAGAGAGAACACGAAAAAGTGAAGGAAGCTTCACTTCGCTTCAAACAATACATTGAGAGATGTCCAGTACGTGAACGACCACAAGATGACAGACTATCTGTTCTCTTTATTGAGGGACTGAGGAACGACACTCTCAAGAAGGACTTGCACTTGAAAGCTTGTACAAGTTTCGAGCAAGTAACGAGAGAGGCATTGTACTTAGTGGATAACTGTACGGTTTATGGAGAGGTGTCAGCGGATACAGATTTTGCATCCAGTAGCTCCTCCTCCGTAGCGAGCGAGACTACCACTAAAAAGAATGTTCAAACAACAACCATGCCAAATGTAGAGCAAATGATAGAAGATGCTCTAAAAAGGATGGCACCATACCAAAAACCATTGCCAAAAACACTGAAATGGTGTGCTATTGAACAAAAATGGACAAATCATCCAACAGAGGAGTGTTATTACAACAAAGGGTATGTAAGGGAGCGCCAGTATGCACCTCCTGCTCAATTAGCACCACCTCAGATACATCCAGTACCTCGATACCCAACGGGAAATGTACCAGGACCTATGGGGATAGAAAGACCGCAACCGGTATTGGGACAACAACCACCTTTACCAGGAGCAAGACCAGTGGGCATTAGATATGCACCAACCTTAGAGAATCAGGAAGAACAAGCCTTAGTGCCTGTTCAAGCCTATTATGAAGAATCGGGTGCACACATGTCTCCGACAGTGTATTACCCACCAGAAGAACCAAAACAACCAGAACCATGGGGCATGATGGGGAATGTTGGAACACCAACAGTTACAAGTGCTTCTGATGAAGAGAGATACAATTTGGACGCAAGAACATTGATGTTCATAGCTCATGGAGGGTTAACAGGACAAAGACCATCCTATCCACAAAGGACGAATCAAATGGGACCAAGACCAGCACTAGGACCCTGTTACAAGTGTGGAGGTGACCATCTGATGAATGTTTGCCCACATACGGAAATCATTAGAATTAACGCTTATTGCACTGAGTGTGGGGTTACTCACTTCATTGAGGATTGTTCAAAGAATCCAAACAAAGTGCAAAAGACGACATTGAATATGCTAGAAACTATTCCTACCAGCAGTGGGTCTGAAAATGAAACTCTGATACCAACGCAAGTTGTTACTAGAGCTCAAGCTAAGAAAACCACTAGAGAACCTGAGAATGGAAAGTTAGCGACTGAAGTGGTTAGTCAAGGACCGCGGAGTCAGAAAAACACATGGAAAGCTAGAAAAGCACGCATGAAGTTGAGAAAAGAACGTGAAGACGCTATTCTAGCTGAGGAACTAAAGCAAACTAAAGCTAGATTAGAAAAACTTGAGAGTCAAAACGGGAAACGAGAGATGAGCCCGGAAAGAACGAAACAAAAGAGTATCAAAGAAACAACGAGCTTAAGCTCAGGGGGATCAGTGCTAGTCGACAAAGTACACGAACCATTGGACGCACTGATGAGAGCTTACGAAGCTAGGTTAAAGAACAACCAAACACAAGAACAGAGGTGGATGACATACCCAAACGCGGAATTGGAAAAGCAGAGACTTGAAATGTGCCAGAGAATGATCGAGACTGCACAAGCCTTATTAGAACCACCAAAAGAAACAATGAATTGTGGAAAGGAAAACCCAATTCAGCAAGAGACTATCGTTTCACGGGTAGCTGAAAAGACTCCCAGTGCACAAAAGCCTGAAAATACACAAAAGGATGACCGCATAGTATTGAACACAACCGATCAGGAGATAGAGAGTTTTCATCCAGTCATACAGAGGTCTTACGGAAGAGATGAGGATTACAATGAATTTTGGAAACAAGTGAGAGAGGCAAACTTTGCAAACGAGCTAAGTTGCCAAGCTAATCAGACAAATTGGGAAAAGGACATCAGGAATCCTCCCATAGTGGAATTTGAGGCAGGATCTCAAGTGGACTTGGATCTGCAATCTTACTGGGGAGATGGGGGCTCTGTTAGAACAATGGAGAGCAAACCTCATTCACTGAAAACCTTACCTTCATACTTAGGAGAGTATGAAGCAAAATCCGAGATTAGAGCACTTCCCTCACGAAAAATCTCATCAGAAAAAGTCATGGACTCGCAAGGATTGATAGAGATTTTGTCAACACCAGTGACATGCACTATCACTCTAGCTGAGCTTTTGAGGCTAAGACCACATATGTGGACCACTGTAGGAAAATGCTTGGAGAAATTCGGGATAAAAGATCCAACATCGAGATTGCAAGAGAGCATAGAGGAGCTGAGCAAGCCACAAAAGAACGCTAAGCCTGTACCCTTAAACAAGGTCGGAGAGTATTGCGAAGGTGAAGAGGGGAATACAACCTTACCAGTTGAATTCCAAGGAGTGAAGACGATGGCAATACTAGACAGCGGAGCTGGGGTAGCCATTGCTACAAAAGAAATCTGGAAAAAATGGGGGAAACCAGCAATAAGGAAGACTAGGTTGAAACTCCAATTAGCAGATGGACACATGGAGAAACCTATGGGGTTATTAGAGAAAGTTGTAGTGACTTCTTGCGGCATTGAATACGAACATACTTTTGCTATTGTCGATTTTGGCAAGGAGAATAACTATGATATCATATTGGGAAGACCATTCATGAGACAGTTGAAAATGGTCCAAGATTGGGGCTACGATCATATATACCTGAGAAATATGGAAACCACTACACGTGTGAACCTGAAAGACCATAGCTACAAAGATGTGAACCGAACACCGGTAGAGGAGTTTGATTCAGCTACTTTGGCGGGATCCGAATTTCCAGCTTGGTTAGGTAAACCCAAGGAGTTATGGATGTGTGGAGCTTCGAAATGTGGAAGTCTGAAACGAGAAGAATGTGTTTTAGAAAGGGCTATCGAAGACGAAACTTATGTAGGAGAACCCTTTCCAGAGGACACGTTTGAACCATTAGAATGGACACACATTCTAGCAACCCTAGATGTTTGTGCAATTCCGGATGGTCCCACAACGAAATTTTGCGACAAGGACGGGTACGACGTGGTTCCGTATTTCATGTTGAGAACTGTACTCGAAAAAGAAACTGAAAAGAACGATACACTGGAAAAGGAAGATGAAGAAGAGGTGTTTCACGACATTCCCAATCATCCAGAGTGGGGAAATGAAGCAGACAACGAGTCAACGGACAATTCAAGCGGAAACGAAGAAACTATAACGGATGTCCGATTTTATGATTTTCCGAACCAAACTAAACAACGCCAGAAACACTATAGAGCAAAGAAAAAAACAAAAGGGGTTAGAACCAATCCGATGCCTAGAATAAGAGGAAAAAATCAATTCCTAATGCTAGTAAAGGCTGAAGATTGTGTTAAGGATAAGATTTCTGGAAGAATGAGAGGCAGTGATCAAAAGAGCTTACGAAAAGACAAAAGAGGCTCAAGAAATCAAGTTCAAAAGAATGGAACGAAAACTGAAACAGAAAAATCAGAAAAGAACAAGCGCAACAGAGAATACACGGAGTCCAAGTTAGAACGTAGAAACAAGTACAGAGAGCTCAAGAAAACTCTGAAGGAAGTTTGGACGACAGAAATTGAGAGTGGAGAGGACGAAAACGCCAAAATCAAGGAAAACATGGATGTTCCCTCTCACTATAGGAAATTCACAATAGAGGATAGGAAGGTGATATTAACCCCACCTATTCGAGAGAGGAAGGAGAACGAATCTTATGACGGACCGGAGGATGCAAAAAAAGTTGATTTAGCAGCTCCAGGTGAGACGCCCTAGACCGGTGTACATAGCCACAGATTTGTCTCCAGGCGAGGAAGAGAGACTTTTGAGTCTTCTCAGAGAGTATAGGGATGTGTTTGCATGGTCTTATAAGGACTTAAAGGGAGTTGACCCATCGATATGCCAACACACAATCCCACTGAAACAAGACGCAAAGCCTAGCAGACAGAGACCATACACATATAATGATACTTTTGCTAAGCGAATCAAGGAAGAGATAGATAAGCTAATGGAAGCTGAATTCATATACGAGATTGAACACACCGATTGGGTATCTCCGATTGTGGTAGTACCTAAGAAGAACGGAAAACTCCGAGTGTGTGTCAACTTAAAGAAAGTGAATGCTGCAACAATCAGGGACAATTATCCCCTGCCGATAACTGATCATGTTCTAGAGCGTGTATCAGGGAAAACAGCATACTCCTTTCTTGATGGTTTTTCAGGATATAACCAGCTAGCCATAGCACTGGAAGATCAACATAAAACAGCTTTTGCAACGGAGTGGGGAATTTATGCTTATCGGGTTATGCCTTTTGGTCTAACCAATGCTCCCGCAACCTTCCAGAGGCTGATGACGCATGCTTTCAAAGAATACTTAAGGCTGTTTCTCTAGAAATATACATGGATGACTTATGTGTACATTCTCTACTGAGAGATGAGCATCTAGAACACCTAAGAAAAGTATTTGAGAAATGTAGGACATATCGCATTTGTCTCAATCCTGAGAAATGTGTGTTTATGGTCCGACAGGGCAGAATTCTGGGACATATTGTCTCACAAAACGGAATATCCACGGATTTAGAGAAGATAAAAGTTATAGTGGATATGCCTAGACCAACCAATGCGAAACAAGTACAGAGCTTTATGGGACATTGTGGATATTATAGACGATTCATTTACATGTACGCTATAATAGGCCAACCACTTTACAGGCTAATAGTGAACTTTGAATGGACAGAGGAGTGTGAGGAATCATTCAAGAAATTGAAAGAGGCACTCATTACTGCTCCAGTCTTGAAATCACCAGATTGGGAGAAGATATTCCATGTGCATATAGATGCTTCGGCATATGCAATAGGATGCATTCTGGCTCAGCCAGAAGAAGGAAACATGGATTTTCCTATCTGTTACGCCAGTCGACAGCTCATGCAGAGAAGAATTACACCACAACAGAGCGAGAAGGATTAGGAATGATATATGCTGTGAAGAAATTTCGGCATTATCTTCTAGCCAACAAGTTTGTGTTTTTTACGGATCACCAAGCCTTGCTCTACCTAGTGAATAAACCATGCAATACCGGGAGAATAGTGAGATGGTTCATTATCTTACTGGAATTCGACTTCACGGTAGTAGTAAAGAAAGGAAAAACACATCTTAGAGCTGATCATCTTTCGCGATTGACGAATGGAGAAGACCCTATAGGAGTAGATGACGACATGCCAGACGCGTACTTGTTCAACATAGAAATGATACCGAAGTGGTCTCAAAATGTCGTTAACCTATTAACCTATGGAGGAGAGTTCGATAGAAGAGAATACAACCTGAAACATATTGCTATTCAGCAATCCAAGAATCTTCAATTGATTGCAGGAAGGTTGTATCAATTGGGAAATGATCATGTTTTACGACTATGCATCAATCCTGAGGAATATAATATATATCTGCGCGAAGCACATGTTCAGGAATGTGCATTTCATTGTTCAAGAAGGAACACATATAGGAATTTGTTACAATTGGGAGTCTATTGGCCAGGAATGAAAGAAAGCGTACATGAATATGTCACTGTATGTATTGTATGTTCATCAAAACCGCCAGCCGAGTATTCGACATTATATCAGATAATGATCGCTCCAGAATGGAGTCAGTATATTGTTGAATATCTCACAAATAGAACTTTCCCAGAAGGAACGTCAAAAGCTCGTCAGAAATCTGTAGAGACAGAAGCTAGAGATTACGCTTTAATAGGAGATCAACTCTATAAGAGAGGTAAAGACAACCAGCTTAGGATTTGCGCATCAGAGTCTGAGTATGTGATAATCCTGGAGCAAGCTCATGGAGGAGTAGGTGGAGGCCATTTCTCAGGTGATAAGACAGCAAAACTTGTCTTAGCCGCAGGAATATGGTGGCCAACATTACATATGGACGCTGAGGAATACGTTAAACGGTGTGATGACTGTCAGCGGACCAAAGTACCACTTAAAAGAGATGATATGCCGCTTAGACCAATGATGGGGGCAAGAGCTTTTGCAAAATGGGGGATTGATTATGTCGGACCCATTTCACCTCCTGCATATAAGACTCATGCACAATACATCATTGTGGCTACAGACTATCTAACAAAGTGGGTCGAAGCAAAGGCAACTCAAAAAGCAGATGCCAGGACCACGGCACAATTTCTATATGAATACGTCTTTGTACGATATGGATTGCCAATAGAAATTGTGAGTGATCGAGGCACACATTTTATAAATGAAGTGATAAAGATCCTTCTAGATGAATTCATGGTAATCCATAGGAAATCAGCCCCGTATCATCCACAAGCAAACGGACAAGCTGAAGCAACAAACAAAACCATATGCACGGTCCTTACGAAGATTGTATCTGAGTCGAGAACTGACTGGGACCAGAAGTTGCATTCAACATTATGGGCATATAGGGTAGCATATAAAACATCAATAGGAACGACCCCATATAACATGGTTTTTGGGCTAAATGCTATCTTACCAATAGAATTCTTGATTTCAACCTTAAGGGTGGCTAAGGATCTAGAGTGGACAGGGCACGAGCTCTCTGATAGAATAGATGACCTGGAAAAGCTAGATGAGCTTCGCCTAAAAGCAGTAGCTTCCATCTACGCTCAAAAAAGGCGACAAAAGGAATTTTTTGATAAGCATGTGCGGACTAAAGAGTTTAAAGTTGGGGACTATGTCCTAGTTTACACTCTGAAACAGCATGCTAAGAAGCTTAAAAAGCGAGGGATGGGACCTCTGGTGATTAAAGATCTATCACCAAGTGGAGCCGTCAAGCTTGCTACATTAGACGGAGAAGAAATGCCCAATTGGATTAGTGGATGCAGAGTGAAAAAGTATCTTTTGCCGCTAACACAAGACATGCTTCTCAAAATACATCAAGAAAAGCTGCGTGTCCAGAAAAAGAAAAAGATTGTAGAGGAAGCGCAAGCCGAGGCGAAGGAAAGAATGGAGAAAAGAAGACTACTGCGTCAGAAACAGCGCAATGAAGGAGCAATACGAATAAACGCAGTCAGTATAACAGAAATGGATAATGACAAAGAAGAACCCATCATTGAATGCAAAGTAGGAACCAACCAAATCAAAGCCAGAGCACTATTGGATTCAGGAGCTCAAGCTAACCTACTTTCACTCAGTTTGTATAGACAATTGACAAATGACACTAAACTACAAACTGCCAAGCAAGAGTTAAAGAGTTACTCTGAGAATTCAATCAAAACTGTCGGATGCACAGTTTTACATATACAGATTAACCAATATGTGTATCCTCATATGTTTTACGTGGTTGAAGACCAAGCTACACAACATCCATTATTGCTAGGACAACCATGGCAGAAGCAATACAATGCAATGATTGACTGGAGTTCTAAATCAGTGCTTATCAAATACGAAGGTGAAAGTCAATCAGTTAAGTTCACCAAAGGAGCAGAGCCAACTCCAAAGGAAGAATCCACGACAAGGGCAAACAACAAACAGAGAAAAAGAAGAAGCAATGGCAACCAAAAGTTTCTATACAACGGATTACTCTTCGACGAGGAACTCTCAACAGTGGATAAGGAAGACAAGCAATAATATAACAGCTCAACCTTGGGAAAAAACGGAGTCAAATTGGTATGGAGACCAAAAAAGGTGTGCCAGAAAACACAAACAGAGTCTTCAATACCAGACAACAGAGTGATCCCCGACAATCAAGGACAGTGAAACAGATCTGGATTCCAAAGAAGTTCATGACGGCACAAAGCTATAGCAAGCAAATTTGGATCCCAAAGATTTGTAAACAGGAACTCCCTTCAATACAATCAACGGAAACTCCTAGGTATTTCAAGGCGAGGAAATCAACACACAGAACAAAGCAGGTTTGGGTCGCAAAGAGTTTGTGGCAAGCACAAGCAAAGCGGAAGCAGATTTGGATTGTGAAAAAAGACAACAAGGTAACGAAGAATCCATCTACTGATTCTACTACCGAAGTGCCAAAACCAACCCAAACCCGACCACCAATCCTTCAATCAAACAAAGAGCAGCTTTATTGGAAAGACTGTTGTATCATCGCTCTACAATTGCATTGGGAACTTATGACCAAAACAACTACAATGCTTCACCCACAGACACTTCATAGTCGTCCGGGAGGACTCAGACTAGGAGGGGGGGAGGTATACAGGAGCTACAAAGCAGCTACAAGCGGAAAAAACAAAGAAAAACAAAAATTATATTACAAGGGCAGTGTCTTACATGATTTTGCAATTTTTTATGTTTGATTGCGGATATTGATAATATTTATGCCCTTATATACCTTGTTTTGCAACAAGAAGAGATCAAATGATGAATTTGGGTCTCTAGATGTGTAAATATCACTAAATAAGAGTGTTTTTGGAGCTAAAAAGTGGAAAAAAGTGGTAATCCAAGTCCAGAAATCACAAAGAAGTGTATATTCATATACACAGGGTTACCAGCTATTTATCGTGTATGTTTGGAATTTTTTGGCTTCAATTTGCTATTTTCTTTATTTTTTATGATTTTCTTAATAAAAATAAAAGAAAAATAAAAAAGCAGGTGAAATGAGATCGGAAAAAAGAAAAGAATAGACGGTGATGGTCCTAATGACAAGGGCAACCCAGGTAAAAATTGGGTACAATTCTGAAAAAGTTGCGGAAAGCCCGAAATGACAGAATTTTGGCAAAGTGGACAGATTTCTCAGAAACAGGTCAAACGGAGTCCAAATTGAGAAATTTCAAATCCTAAAGTGCATTTCACGACGAGATAGGAGCACATGTCAAATTTGGTAACAAGTGATCCGGGAAGCCCGAAGTTAAGTATTTTTCACTTCACTATCAAGCTCATTTCCACTATTACCTTCTTGGAGAGAGCAAAGAGCACACAGGAGCATCCGACCTTCTACCGCCTTCTACGACTGCTACGAGAGCTCAGAGGACACCAGACATGAGAGGTAGACTCGTTGCCATAAGCTTTTGATGCTTATCGTTAACTTTTGTCGCGAAAACTCACCAAAACCAAGAAACAAGAGCAGACGGGGAATGGGGAGGAACGCTAGGTAGGGGCACAACCGCCTAACCAAACCTTGCAAGAACTTAGAGGTGGGTTACCCTAGTATAGGAGATGAGTTTCTAGCACTCAAAGCTCGAGAAAGAACGACTGGAAAAACCCTAGGTCAACAGAGCCTGCAAGAGGCAAACAGAAAAAAGTTGTCGGAACGACACAAAACTTCTCAGGAAGCTTAACAACATCGAGGGCAATGCAACCATGGAGTATCTCCGGGTTTGGATCACCAAAAGTAGGTCGGAACAACCGATTCGGCTGCGGACACACAAAGCGTCATTTTGGCATAACGGCTAAAATTGACGACCAAATGACATGAAACTTCACAAGCAGCTTCAAATATACATGGATGACTTATGTTTGCAAGCAAAACCCAAAAGAAAGCTGATTCACTTACCGATGGTGAAAAAGACGCTTTCGGGCAACCAAATGGAGAAAGATGGAGAACGGGGAGCCAAAGTCAAGTTCAACCAAATAGGTGGCTTCACAACATATCCAATGAGCTGGAAATGCAACTCTCGAGAAGAAAAGTTGAAGAAATTCAACTCCAAGGCAAAAAGACGACTTCGGAGACTGAAATGCCTATAAGGGGGCTTTTTAGCTAAACTGATGACTTTTTAAGTTGAAAACTAGTTAGCAGGGCTTAGGGCACTAGCACAAAGCATTCTTTGCACAAAAAGACCAACATTTCAAGAAAAGACATCATACGCGTATGATGTCTCACAGCATGATTTTCACATCCATTTCAACATTTGAGTGCATAGCCTCATTCCACATGTTAATCACATCCTATGAACCAAGTATCATGAGAATTGGAGTTAGAAAACCCAAGGAAAACCAAAAAGACGCAAAGTAGGCCATAAAATTGATTTTTGGTCCTAATTTTGTCAAAATAACTCCAAACTCATTGAAACTTTGTAGGATTGTTGATTAACACATCTACAAGCTATCTGGAACCAAAAAGCACCATTTTGACACTACAGAGCAAAAAAAAAAAATGCTCATTTGTCATCATACATCCATTATATATATCTAATACATGCTACATATGAAGTTTGGAACCATTTGGTCAAGTGGATCACCCCATTAGCCCAATTAAGAGAAAATCCTTCATACAAAGCCTATTTTTGTCCCAAATCCAACATATTCAAGTCCAAACCAAGATTTGAGTATAAACAGTCCTTCACTAGCACATGGAGAGTCCACAGAACCAATCCCATGAAAAATTGATGAAAAAGACATCATACGCGTATGATGTCTCCAGAGCCATTTTTAGTCCAAATTCTATCCAAACTTGATAAATCCACTGAATAAGCCTATCTAAAGCCAAAACCAAGCTTATAGAGAAAATTGGTCCAAAAATGCACTAAAAGACATCATACGCGTATGATGTCTCACTATGTGATTTTGGCACCTCAGGGCTTCAACCACCAAACAGAAGTGATCTACATGCCATTTGAAGGTGAACCACCAAGTTTTATCCAATTTGGATCATAAAATCCATTTCCCTTTCAAAATTTTGCCAAGAGCCTGAACTGG
The DNA here is from genome assembly GCF_014529385.1 of Adiantum capillus-veneris. Taxonomy (NCBI): domain Eukaryota; kingdom Viridiplantae; phylum Streptophyta; class Polypodiopsida; order Polypodiales; family Pteridaceae; genus Adiantum; species Adiantum capillus-veneris. The sequence continues at coordinate 234,101 of NW_028221407.1, read as the reverse complement.
ACTAAACTGGCCAAAACTTGACCAAATGGGATCCAAACTCAAATCCAAGCATATGACACTCATGTATACACTATCAGCTACAAGCACAACCAATATGAAGTCATTCTGACACAAAAGACATCATACGCGTATGATGTCTCAAGCATGTTTTTGAGCCCAGTTTGCATATTTTTTCACCTACATTGCATCCTTAGGCCCTGAATAGCTCATGTTTCAATTTTCAAGTCATTTGAATAGTTAAAAGCTTCATTTCGGCTTTCAGTACTAAAAAGACGCTAACTTCTGAAATTGGAGTTACAGGATCCATGGATTCCGCTAAGTCATCGGCAACTAAGAGAAAAAGACCAACCATCAAAGATGCTCTTGCAGAAGCAGAACCCTTTGATATTCCAACAGAAACCCTCAAGCCAACCAAGACTTGGGTGGAGGAAGCAGTACTAGAAAAAGAGGGAATAAAGATCTACCAGGGGACTTTCAGAGATCCTCAAGGGCAATCGGTCGATGTACCTATGATCCCACGAGAATTAGTGGATTATAGCAGATCAGAGAACATCAGCAGATACCTGGAAAAGGCTGACTTACACAGGTTCTTCACCTCGAGACCATCAGGTGTAGACACAAGAAGAGTGTATGAGTTGGCAACATCCATTCAGAAGGATGGGAAAGCCACGTTGACAGCCATGGATGGAGAAACAGTTGAAGTACAGATCACTCCACAGCTCATTGCAGATGCATTGAAGCTGCACAACAAAGGGAGTTCTGTCAGAGAAAGAAGGGAGGCCATAGAGGTCTATGGATCAAAGAAACAAAATACAACCTACGGAGATATGGCAGATCAACGAGCGGCAACCCTTTGCCGATTATACAACCAGTTTTTCCATGTGTGCAGTAAAAGACCGCAGAAGTATACTACACCACCCCATGCCATTGCGACAACCATCACATGGGCACTGAAGAGCAACATGCCAAAAGAGGTGAATTATGCTCAATACATCCACGAGCAAGTAATCGCCATGCACAACCAGAAGCCAAAGTACATAGGAGGAGGAGAAATCCTAACAAGAATAGCTTATGAAGCTATTGGAGCTAGGGATCAAGGGCCACGGGTTCCCTCCCAGAATGAGTGGCTTAGAGAAGCCGATGAAGAGAAGAACAGCAAGAAGTATCCAAGAGGGCGTCCACAAGAGCACGCCGAAAACTAGAAATAGTTTCAGAACCTGAAGAGGCTGTGGACGAGCCGCTCAAGAAGAAAGCGAAGAAGAAGGCTGATCCCAAGCAAACCAAAAGTCAAAAAGCCGCAAGAATGGAAAGGCTGGTGGAGCAGTTTAGAGCGGAAAGAGCTCTAAAGGGGGACTTTGAAGAAATGTGGGTGCCAGACCCCACTAAAGTCGGAACCAGCTCAGCCAGGCCACATGTTGATCAATATGATCAATATATTAGAGCTTATGAGGAGTCGGAGGCCATACTGGAGCAGCAACCTGTCGAGCCTTATACTGAAGAGGAAGTACAGCTTTTAAAAGCTGAGCTGAAAAAGGACGACAAGGAGAAGAAGGAAGTAGATGAGTCTACTGAACTTCGAGAGAAAGACGGGCAAGCAAACAAAGGGAAAGCCAAGATGACTGAGGACAATCAGCCCTCCTTTACTGATGTACCAAGCCCGAAGAAGACGAAAATTATTGTGGAGGAGACCACAATAGAAATAGAAACAGAAGTTATGGAAAAGCCGGAGGCCGGGACCAAGGAAAAGGAGATAGATCCAGTTCAGCAAAAGAAAGATGATTATGAGGATCTGGTAGCGATCGGATACAGTGAAGAAGAGGCCCTGGAGGCAGTTTATGGGATATCCCTACGAAAACAAGATGATCGGAAAGGGACGAAGGAAAAGACAAAGGGTACAATGGAGAGTGAAGAGAAAATGGACGAACAGAACATACTAGAAGAGCCGAAGCCATTGGAGGTGGTGGCAGAAAGAGCTGTCAAGTTGACAGATGAAGATGAAAAAGACATGCACATGGTGCATGAACTGCTCAGCAAGATTAAAGAAAGATCCAGAGCAAAGGAAGTAGCAATTGAGACAGCAAAACAAAAGGAAGCAGAGTTGCAGAAGAAGTTAGAGAATGCTATGACTGAATCTGAAAGTCATAAAGCATCACTCTACGACGCAGAAAACGAGAGAGACGGCTTGATACTCCAACTAGCCGAAGCTTCAAGAGAGGTAACAAGTTCACAGGAAGCAAAGGAGCGAATAGAAGATGAGCTGGAGGCAGCCAAGGATGAGCTCATTGAGCTAAGGGAAAGAGTCGAACTTCAAGAAAGGACAATCACGAGACTCAGGACCACCCCTAGAGCTAGCAGAGCAGGAACAGAACAAGAGGGAGCCCTCGTACCAGCTCTGGAAGATCAGGTCAGAAGTTTGCAAAGAGAGCTAAGGTTAGAGCAAGTGCAAAGATTGCACATGGCGGAGGGATCATTGGCTGCAGAGGAGAGGCTCACATCAGAAAACCAAACACTAAGGACAGAAAATGAGGCCCTCCGCAAACAGCTCCAAGACCTCCAAGAGCAACAAAGAAGAGAAACAGAGCCACCACAAGAAGAAGCAGGGGGAGCAGCCATAGAGCTACCAGAAACTGGAGAGGCAACCACAATTGAAGATCCAGCCCCAGTTCAAGAAGTGGCCTCGACTTCAGGAATCTCTGAAGAAGAAGAACAAAGGCTCCAGGACCAAATAGAAAAGTCAACAGAGGAAAGTGCCAAGGCGGAAATGGAATGGGAAAGGAGACTCCTCATCTCCATTAGACTTCAAGGTTTAGACACAAAAGTGCTCCATGAAGAGTGGATGCAACCCAGCCTGCCTTTCCCTCTGATGAAATTTGAAGTGATAAAGACGAAAAAGAGAATAGAGGAGGAGCAGTATGTCGCTCTTTACGAAGGCGACATCACAAAGGATGAACAATCAAAGAAGATTGTAGATTCTCAACCTAGATGGAGGAAAGGTTGGCTGAACAAATACCCAGCCTACCTCATCTACTTGGTAGAGGCTCCAAAGGAGATTCGGGAGGATGCAACCTTCTGCCCGGTGCCAAGAGTCAGAAGCTGGAAAGAGCATGGCAGGATTGCAGAAAAGAAGCCAAATTGGCTTAATTACCCAAGGATGCCAGGACCAAAGGCAGGAGAGAGAATAGGTAAAGCCTACATGGTGAAAACCCTAACGGGCACCATCAAACTCTTTACTGGCTCTCCTGACCTTTCGTGTCAGATGCTAAAGAAAATCTGCAGGACTCTCTTAGCATGCATTGAAGTGTTCGCGCCAGATAAAGCCACGACCTCGAGTCTACTATCGACGGCCGACACAGTGACGGATATGATGTATGATCTTTCATTGCAGCCATCACCAAAGGTGTTACATCTCTTATACCAAAGAATTATGTTTTTGCCTAGCTTCCACATGCAAACATTCGAAGAAGCTTTCTACACCGGCTTTTTCACTCACGAAAGCAAAATATTCGGCCCAACCTTGACCATCGGCAACCTACGCTACGAATCACATTTGCAGATGCTCAAGACGACAGGACTCTATTGACCAAGCCTAAAAGTCATGTCAGGGACGACATGAACGCGGAGGGGGGGAGTGTTGAGCCAGCAGAGGATCACACCCACATTTTTGCTCACACCCATCATTTTGTAACCATTGATTGTAATAAATGTCTTTCCGACATTAATTTTGATTTGAGCCATTCATTAAGTAACGGGACTCAATTGAGTTTCCAGCTTGTAATCCCGAAGTAATTTCACCTGTTGATGTAAATAATTAGAGATGTTCTCACCTCCAAGGCTGAGGTATATAAGCCAAAGTTTTGTAACCTAAAGGAGATTCAATTATTAATCAAAGTGAGTTTTTGAGCGCCGTGACTGTGTTAGAGAGAGAGAGAGAGAGAGAGAGAGAGAGAGAGAGTCTTATCTTCTTGCTACGCGAGCTACGGGGCCGCCATTGGAGAAGCGACACCACCATTGTGTTAGCAACGGTGAGAGCTACGCACAGATACCAAGAGTGCGCGCTATCGGCTTCTATGTGTGGTAAGTTCCTACGAGCTTCGGTGTGAGTTTTCTTCCAACTCGTGTGTCGGAATAGAGCGTGCAGCATATCTATAGAACCACAACGAGTAGAGCTACACATTAGTACCATCGGGGTCAAGTTTCGGTCACCTGTATTTTTCGGCCTGTCTTCATACGCGTTTGCCGCACGGAGTGGTTATAGGTTGATTTTGCAGTTCAAGTCTTTAGGGTGTTGTTCTTACCTAGTGCATAGACTTCCCCTTGAGTTTGAGATCGATTCAATGATTCTAGATCCTGTTTCGTATAGCATTCGTTCGTAGTACGGATTTCAGTCACTTGCGTATTTTAGAACTTAGATTTGATTTCCTTAGTAGTGATTGTCATTAGAAGGTCGAGTAGGTGATTTGACACCCACCTAGTTGTTTCCATGCGCCTGCGGGTCAAGCTTCGTCCTCGTCTGACAAATTCTGTTGTTGGTTGAGTTCTCGCTATTTAGCTTCCGCTAGCGGCGTAACTGCCTTAACAATGACATGCTGATTGCAAGTGCTAACATGTAGGACATCAAAAACCTAAAAGAGGAGCTGTCTAAATCTTTTCAATGAAATATTTAAGTGCTGCAAAGAGGATACTTGGTATGAAGATATCAAGGGACATGACAAAGAAGACATAAAGCTATCTCAAGAGGATTACATCAAGACGGTACTAGAAAGGTTTGCAATGAAAAATACAAACAGTCTCTATGACTTTGGATGGTGACTTTAAACTAACCAAGGATATGTGTCCAAAGACACAAGAAAGATAGACTATATGTCTAAAGTTCCATATGCTACAGTGGTAGGTTCTCTTATGTATGGTGTGGTCTAGAAAACACCAGACATTGCACATACAATGGGAGTTGTAAGTTGTTCATGGACAAACTAGGTAAATAGCATTGGCAAGATGTGAAGTGGATACTTAGGTATCTGAATGGGACAACAACAACTGCTTTGTATTTTGGAGAAACTGATAATTTTCTTCAAGGGTATGCTGATGCAGATATGGTAGGTGACAAAGATACTTGAAGGAACACTACTGGCTATGTCTTTACGATTGGAGGCACAACAGTAAGCTGGGCTTCAAAGATGCAGAACGTGGTCTCACATTCTACCACGGAAGCAAAGAATGTAGCAATGTCAGAGGCAAGCAAAGAAATTTTGTGGTTTCGTAGATTCTATAAGAGCTTGGACTCAAACAAGACAATTGTGTCTTATACAGTAATAGCCAAAGTGCTATCCATCTTATGAAGAATTCTTCCTTTCAGTCAAGGACAAAGCACATTGAGGTGAGATATCACTTCATACGGACACTTTTGGAAGAGGGACAGCTAAAGCTAGGAAAGGTGCATACAAGCAAAAATCCTGTAGACATGTTAACCAAGGTGTTCAACAAGGAGAAGTTGAGCTTCTGCTCATCTTCAATTTGTTGGAATTAGGGTTGCAGAGAAACACACACAGCTTGGAGAAGACGAAGGAAGCTCAAGGCACACAAAAGAGAGTGTGTTACATAGTGTGCAATGGAAAGATACATAGCCCTAGAGTGATGGGCGTATATACAATGCACGGGGGAAAAAACCTCCTAAAGAGGAAAAAAATGCCCCGGCGGTCCTAGTGTGTTCACAGACATCACTACCACATGTATATGGTAACAAATCCCCCGTGGAGTGATGCGGTGAACGAGAGCTGGCACATGAGTAGATTGAAGTGCCATGCCCTGAGGACAGGATCAGTCCACAAAGGGGAGTAAGCCCAAAGCTTTGCGGAAAGCTTCAAGCTTCTCACGAGACAATGCCTTTGTGAAAAAATCTACAAGGTTGTCTTGTGTTGGCACATAAGCCAAGCTGATCTCTCCTGCTGAGAGTTTCTCCCTTGACATCTCCCTGACATAGTGGTAATGCACCTCAATGTGCTTTGTGCGAGCATGAAAACTGGGTTCCTCGCAACTGCCAATGCGCTCTGACTGTCAGTGTAGATAGTGTTGGCAGTGTCCTGTCCAACACCCAAATCAGCCATAAGTGTCTGAGCCATGCACACTCAACCGTAGCTGTGAAGACTGCCCTATACTCAGCCTCACAACTCGAAGTGGCCACAGTAGGTTGCTTCTTGCTCAACCATGATATACATGAACTGCCAATCATGAAACAAAAACCACTTGTGGACACCTGCATGTCAAAACAACCAGCCCAATCTGAGTCCGAAAAAGCATGTAAGTCTGGCGGCAATGATCCCCCCTTGGGATAAAACAAGCCAAGATGTAAAGTGCCACTAAGGTAGCGGAATATCCTCTTGACAGCCTGCCAATGCTTAGACCCTAGGCTATGCATAAATCTGCTGACCTGTGAGACTGCAAACTAAATATCCAGCCTCATGTTGCATACATAAATGAGGCAGCCAACAGCAGTTTGGTAAAGAGTGACATCAGCAGGATCACCAGCATCATGTAGACTCAACTTCAAACCTGTTTCCATGGGAGTGGCAATAGGTTTGCAATCCTCAAGTCCAAACTTACATAGCAATGTCTCTATGTAACTTTTATGACACAAGGCAATACCACCATCACACTGCTTAAACTGTATACCAAATAATGATGCAACAGCACCAAATCTTTCATCTTGAAAGTAGCATTCAAATCAGCCTTAAATTCAGCAATATGTCTCTCATTTGGTCCAGTGATCAGCAAATCATCAACATAAAGAACCACAATGAGAAGTACATCACCGTCACGCTTTACATACAATGTGCTTTTTGTTGGACTGTTATGAAAGCCTTGTTTGACCAAATGAGTGTCAGCTTTCTCATACCAAGCACGAGGAGATCGCTTCAGCCCATACAAAGCCTTGTTACATTTGCAGACTTTGTCCTCTTGTCCTTTTATGACAAAACCGCGACGCGCTGCGTTACATAAACTTCCTCAAATATGTCACCATTCAAGAAAGTAGTAACAATGTCTGATTGATGTACATCCCAACCAAAATGAGCTGCCAATGCACATAGAAAATGCACAGTAGTCATACAACAAGTGGGAGCAAAAGTCTCTTCATAATCTATGCCTTTTTGCTGTGCATAACCCTTTGCAACAAGTCGAGCCTTATGGCGATCGATCTCACCATCCGGCTTGCGTTTCAACTTGTAAACCCACTTCGTACCAATGGCCTTTTTTCCAGGAGGCAAATCACATAAAGTCCATGTGTCATTTTCTATAAGTGCATCATATTCTGATTGCATGGCAGCCATCCAATTTTCTGAATTTTGTGCTTCATCAAAAGTCAGAGGCTCCTCAACATCATGTAAGCTAGACACAGCCAAAGCATAACAATATGATGCATAAGATGCATGGCGAGAGCCAGAACGAGTATGACTAGACAAAGGTGCATCCAATTTACTGTCACGCAAAGTGTGCACCAGCCATTTTGGCATACCTCTAAACTGCTCATTTTCAGCCCTTTCCTCGTCAAGTACATCATGTACATCTGCATCGGTAATAGGCTGATCTAAAGCATTTTCAAACCCCCATAGGCTGTACATTTGCCTCATTGGAACTTACATTCGTATTTCCACCACTGAAAAGAGGCAACAAAGTGTCATAAATGTCCTGTGAGCTTACATTACTGTCTCTAGTACATGACAGCAAGGGCTGAACAGAATCTTCCACAAACACTACATCCCGAGAGACCAAAATACGTTTTGTTTGCGGATGATACAACCTGCAACCTTTGCTTTCAGCACTATAACCAACAAAAATACATTTGACAGCCTTATCATCCAATTTTTTGCGCTGCACTTGTGGCACCAAAGCATATGTCAAACAACCAAAAACACGCATGTGCTCAATAGGAGGCTTTCTATCATGCCATGCTTCATATGGAGTAATAGACTGCAAAGCTTGCGTAGGACACCTGTTAAGTAGATAAGTGGCACACATGATGGCCTCAAGCCAAAAAGAATGCGGTAAAGCTTGACTTTTGACCATACATCGTGCCATTTCCGTCAGTGACCTATTTTTCCTCTCAGCAACACCATTTTGCTGAGGTGTATAAGGCACTGTACATGGGTGTTTTATCCCACGACTAGCCAAAAATGCATTAAATTCATGAGACATATACTCTCCCCCTCGATCTGAACGGAGGGTGCCCATAGTACATTTCGAGACATTTTCAGCCATAGCTAGAAATTGTTTGAAGCACATAAAAACTTCGGACTTCACTTCAAGCGAAATACCCATGCATGCCTGGAGTAATCATTAATGAAAGTCACGAAGTACAGGTAATTGCCCAAGGACGGAGTTTGCATGGGCCCACAAACATCACTATGCACAAGCTGCAACCTGCATGTGGCCCGAACTGAACCATCCTTTGGAAACTTCGAATGCTGCATCTTACCCAAAATACAGCCTTCACAAACATGTTTGACAGGTGCTTCAAGAGGCGGTAAAGAAGCAACCATATCAGATTTCTGCAAACGCAGCAAACTCGCAAAATTTAGATGACCAAAACGTGCATGCCAAAGTTTTGCATCTGAAATAGCCCTTGAATCTGCAACAGCATTTGCAAAATTTTGTCCACACTTGTCATACAAAGTGAGCTTATACAGCCCACGGCACAAAAGCCCAGATGCAACAATTTCATCACCAAAACTGAGATCATGAATTGTACATCTGTCATCCACAAATTTGACTTTAAGTCCAAGTCTAGCAAGTGCGACAAGAGATTCTTCTTGATCCCAGGTACATAAAGTGCATCAACAAGTGTGAAAGAACTTCCATTAGCAGCAGTAAGCACAATCTTTCCAACTCCCTGAACTGGATAAGAGGCGTTGTTTGCACAAGTGACTGAATTCCCATGAGGGACAGACTCGAGAGAGGTAAACAATTCACGATGTGAGGTAATTTGCTTTGTAGCACCACTGTCGAAATACCACACATGTGAATCTGCAACAACTGACAAGCATGCATCATGGACAGCAGGATTGTAAGTGCACTGTGCCCTAAAAGCCCATTCTGCATCAACATCAGCAACACAGTCTCCTTTCACAGAAGACTCAACAATGGATGCATTTGTAGTGGAACCACCCTCTTTCTTCTTAGCCTCTTTGGCCTTCAACTTAGGACACGAATTGATCAAGTGATCATTAGCTTTACAATAATGATAACGCATCCTTTGACACCCTTTGATACAAGAACATGTTGCATCATATAAGCCCACATAGGGTAGTTTTCCCCATCCAACCTGTCCTCAGCAACAAACATCTTGAACACATCTGTGTTGTTGTTGTCAGCCATGGTAAATGCTACACCTGATGTGAAAACTGCCCAAAAATAGGAGAAACGGAGCGGGAACAACTTGTGCTATATAGCACAAACCGTAGAAGACTATAAGGCACCTGTTATGCAGAAAACAGCACTGACAGAAATTTTGCACAAAATGACGAAATAGCCTGTGCAGTACTGCCTGTAGTGGAAACGGAGGCCAAAATGAGCCCAAATCAAAATTCTGAGCAGACCCAGCTCTTTGAGCTATCCCAAAAATTTTGTCGACCTGCGAAGGCTCACCAAAGCTCACTGAAATTGGAGAAAGTGAGCAGGCGTGTGCTAGAACAGCTGGCAACTAAGCTCGGGAGGACGTGACCTGCTCTGATACCAATTGTTGGAATTAGGGTTGCAGAGAAACACACACATCTTGGAGAAGACGAAGGAAGCTCAAGGCACACAATAGAGAGTGTGTTACTTAGTGTGCAATGGAAAGATAGATAGCCCTAGAGTGATGGGCGTATATACAATGCACGGGGAAAAAAACCTCCTAAAGAGGGAAAAAATGCCCCGACAGTCCTAGTGTGTTCACACACATCACTACCACATGTATATGGTAACACAATCGGCATTCAAGGGTAAGAAGCCAGGATAGAAAACAATCACATGTTTGGTGTGGAGATCAGTCTCCAAGTGGAGAGTGTTAACACTAGTTCTGTAATTGGACACTTAAGTGTCCTGAGACACTAAAGTGTCATGTTTTTCTACCAAGTTTTGGCAGTTTATTTTTCAAGCTAGAAAGAAGTTTTTTAGACCTTGCTTTTACCCATAGATTGGTTATGAGAGAAAGAAAAGATTGAATTTTTCTCCATATCAAAATACAATCTGTATGGAGAGAATTCTGATAAGTTCTAAGACATAAAGTTTAGTAAAATTTCAAGTTGTTTTGCCAAAAAAAAATCATAAAATTATTATATCTTTTTGTAGAGATGGCCTTTTTTATGTTTATAAAATCCAAGTGTTAGAACTTAGTGTTACAAAACAATGGAACACACTTTAAAGATAGGTTTTCAAGTCACATGCAAGCTATAGACATAATTTCATACTTGAGCATGTCCTGAACAAGAGCATAATTTTGGTCTTCCAAAGGTCCCCTTATGAAATTGGTACTATTCTAGTGCAATTTGACAACTACAAATGACTTTATATGTTTAAACCAAGAAATTACGTATTTTTTGGGCTCCCTAACTCAATTAGATCTTGTTGCTTGAACTCTATCTTGAATTTTTTATCGTGCAAAAACTCTTGAAAATATTGAGTTCTCCATAATAACATTGAAACCAAGGTTTTAGGCACCCCAATAGTATATGTACCATGTACTTTGATTCATTTAGTTGATCTACACAAAAAGTTTGATATTATTTGAGGTTTTGAATGCTTGTGTCTCGAGAATGAAAATATGAAAGTTTTCTCTTATGCAGTTTTGAATATTTAAAATGATCCAATAATTTTTGCATACCAAAGCCCTTCCACTTGTCACCTTGAGTGCTCAATGGAAAGGGCAAGCCATGTATTACTTCCTAAAACTCACAAATACATCAAAAACATAGTTTTCTTTGTATACAACAATATGCTTGAAATGACCATATCAAACACATGGAACTTTCCATTATTTTATATACTCCAAAGTCATTTTTTTGCACATGAAACGTTCAATTATCTATAAAAATTGTGGAAGAGTCACCTAAAATTTTTTACAAGGTCGCTTCATTTTTTTTTGAGCTTATAAAGGCGATTTTTTCAAAGCGTCAATCGCAATCTTACAAGGGTCAACTTGATGAGTATAGTTCTTGATCATGATAGATTCTAAAATGCAAAGTTATATTTTTGAAAGACCCTCTAGCTAACATATTTCAGAATATCAAGAGTCTTTTCTTAAATAAACCGTTTAATGCAAGTAACATTTAATTCAAATTTGTTAAAAAAGGACACTTAATGTGTCCTTTTTTGGTACCAAACTAGTGTTAAGTATGGAGCTTGATTTACTCCTTGTAATTGTTTGTACCAAAAATGCACATTTGTAAGGACCCCATTATAAGGAGAAGCCATCACATGCGAAGAAAAATCACTCGTCAAAAATTGGAATATTCTTTTTTGCCAAAATATTATGGTCCAATGGCGATCGAAAAGTGGTCGAAAAATGACCGGTCGGTTGGCCGATGGCTGATAGTCAATGGCTGATGGATGGTGGTCGGAAGTCAATGACCGGTTGGCGGTGGCCAATTTCAAGATGGTCTTGTCTTCTCAAGGGTGGCCACACATGGGCGCATTGGAGAGTCCAAGTCGGGCTTGTCAACACAAGGGCTGCTACACACGGCTACCTCTCATCAGAGAGGGCAGCCCTTTTGGCCAATAAAAGGAGGCCTCCTCTACACACAAAAACGGAGTGTGATGCATTGTGGTTCATTGTGAAGTTGATGTGAGGTAGTGACTGAAGCAAGGTAGAAGCTCCAAAAGGTATAATCCCTTTGTAATCTACTTCTTGTTTTGAAGTACTAAAGCCATTGAGTGGGTGCTTTTTCGTGGACGTAGCCCACATTGGGTGAACCACATATACATGTGATCTCTCTCTCTCTCTCTCTCTCTCTCTCTCTCTCTATAATCTCTTATGTGTAAAAATTATCTCTCTCCATTAAGTAAACTACTCAATTATCTACTTAGCTACCTCTTATTTCATAACAGCTACAACCTAGCAATTTGATGAAGGTCATTAGTGCTTCTACAGTCTCCTCTTCTTCAGCCCTTCAATTTGAAAACTCTTGTGGCTACTTGTCCATGATTGATGGCATGCACTCTTTGTAAACCAAAGGTCTTTGCAAATCCCTCCTCCATGGGGGTACCAAATGAGAGACGGAAGTGCAAAACAGACCCAGTGGCCTCTACACCAAGCTATGCAAGATGGACTCATCATGGGAGGTACACAAGAGGGGCACCACCTAGCTTGGAATGTGGCTAGGTTGCATGGTAAATGGTCGGCACATAACACAAAGAAAATGTAATAGAAGCATAGAGAGGGAGAGGAAGAGATCATAACAGCTTCATTAACATAGGATTCATACACACCATACAAACATTCACATAATCAACATTTCACAAACTCACGTGTGCATGTAACCGAGATGTGCACTCC
>NW_028221407.1:196851-221378 GCF_014529385.1 Adiantum capillus-veneris | reverse complement strand
TTGATTTCCCACTCTTCGTATTTAGAGGTATGTCCCCTACATGAGCAATGGGGTGGTGAGCTCTGTCATCTCTTGTCTGCACATAGCCTGACACATCTGGTTTGCGCATATCTCTAAACCACTCTCCACGAGACGTCATGTGATTAGAGGCACCTGAATCCACATACCAAACATCATCTTGGGTGTAATTCTCTACAGTCATTGTATTCATTACATGCTGCATAACAAACATGCAATCATTTTTGCTGTCATCTGCATCTCTGCTAGTAGATGCATAGTTGCCCTGTTCTCTCTTTCCACTTGCTTTTCCCTTTGGACAGTCACGTGACATGTGACCTCTTTCACCACAAGTCCAACATTTCTACTATCTGGAGTATGTTGCTGCCTGCTTGATCCTGCACCACGACCTCTTTGACTCCCCCTGCCTTGAGACTGGTTTCCCCTGCCACCTGTATTGTTTTGATTTGATTGACCTTCCAGAAATTGGCCCCTGCAACCCCTGGGCCTCGACCACGACCTCTACCTCTACCTCTGTTGGAGTTAGAATAGAAGGCATGTTCATAATTATTTCTGCCATGAGAAGAAGATGTGTCAAGGTTCTTCTCCTCAAGAATAAGCATAGAAATCAAATCTTGGAACACGAGGATGTCGTCTCTTGTATTCATGGAAGACCTAAAATGTACATAATCATCTCCTAGACCATCCAAGCATGCACGGACAATGTCATCGTCTTCCACTGAGACTTTAATAGATCCAAGAGCCTCAATGATACTTTTGGTCTTCAAGGCATAATCATTGATTGAGAGGCTGTTCCTCTTAACCTGATTTAGCTCCGACTTTAGTTGAAGCTTCGTGGCCTTGGTGTGTTCACCTCGAACACTCTGCCTAAGTTTCTCCATGCAATGGCGGGGGGTTTCAGCATCCTGTAGATAGCCCATCATGCCATCTGTGATGCTCATAGAAAGCCAATACATCACTTTGCTCTGGCCTTGTTGCCAGTCCCTCAAAGCTTTCCTTTGTTCTGCTGTAGCATTTGCCGTGGGCATCTCTGGTTCCTTTTCATTGTCTCCTTCTACATAGTCCCAATAACCTTTTCCTTTTAGGAAATTTGTTATTCTGAACTTCCATGCAGGGTAGTAATTTTTCTCAAGATTCTCAGTAACAATCTGGCTGAAACCGTCAGACATCTTGAAGCACTAAGACAAAATAGCTGCAATCTGCAAAAACCTGCAAATCTGTTTGAACCTGATATCGTGGTACCTGTAACGCTTTCTACACTCAACGAGTGTCCACAATCAAGTGTACATACAACCATTGTACTTGTACAGTAAATCTCTGTATATTGCACTTTGGAGACCTGTTCAAAAACTTGTGCGAAAAACTTGGCATCTGGTCGTGGATTGCGAACGAAGGGATTGTGATGCTCTTGCTCTCTTAGCCTCTCTTGCCTGCACCAAGCTCTGATACCATGTAAAGAATGAGGATGCAAGAGAGCTACCCAATACAAGCACAAAGCACACAGAGATGGAAAGCTTCTTCTTCTTCTTCACAGAAAAGAGAGTACAAAATGACTAAGTGCTAAAGCTGAAAAGTAGCACTATGTACATGCGGTCACTAAGTGTGAACTCGCTAGAAGCGTACTAGCTGGCACTATAAGTGTAGTCCAGTTGTAGAATCACTGGCAGAGATCCTCCGTGTCGGTCACCTAACACGCCAGTGAGTAAATACCGTAAGCGCCAAGACCCGTAGAGGATGCCAGCTCAAGTGTGTAGAGCTCGACATCTCAACACTTCATGTACTCCCGCACTCTGGCAAGTGGTGATCGTTGTGGAGTGATTATGCATCAAATGCATATACATAGATATAGAAGCCTTTCTTTTCTCCTCCTCTTGATAGCACACAGAGGACATATTAAAAGAGATATTGACCAATAGAACCTATGGCCTAATTGACTTAAAACCTTGTTGTTACTCAATGCAAGCCATGCTTGCCTTAAATGTTTTATAAACTAGAAAATGACAATGCATCATGGCATGTAGAAATCGTGCTTCCACAAGAACCATTGTCTTGATCATTTTGAATGTGGAAACATTTTGCCTAGGAGCCATGCCCTAGCAAAAATTCAAACCCCAAATTGAGAGATGGAGAAAGAGAGTAGCTATGATCTCCCTGGACCAAGAGTCGTCTCCTTGAGATGCTGAAAACTTGCTGGTTGGCCTTGCTTTTGCATCAGATGTTAACCTCTTTAAGCTGTTGCAGTATAAATTTATTCATAAAGCTATTCCTTGCTCATTATCCGCGCCCGTGTCTACTCCTGTGAAAAAGCGGCATAAAGATGCCTTTCTTGCCCTTTAAGAGTCCGGGGTTTCTCATATCCAAAAAACCATAGAGCGGAGGTTATATCTACTGAGTACTCATTCCTTATAGAGTTCTCTACATGATTCCTTTGTCCGCCATAGTTGAGCATTGTCTAAATACGACCACCAATATGCTCAAGTTTTGATCATTGTGACCATGAAGATCTCCTCACAATCATGGTTGTCAACTTTCAACCATCGATTCATAAGGCCGTTTGTCAAAAACATAGAATCTTGACACTACATGTTAGCCGCCGCTGAATCCCCAAATCTTCAAATTGACTTTTGTTTGAAAAATTTTGTATGCCAAAATTGCAAGCTTGGAGGGCTTCATGCCGAACCTACAGGCACGTACTGATTTTTCCGATTCTGCGACTCTCTTGTTGTGGGCTATAGCTCTTAGTTGGGTAGGGTGCCCAACTTAGGGCCCCAAGCGAGCACTGTTGTGTGTGTGTTGGGGTATAGGCGTCTGTGCCTTGCCCGGCCGCCCAGAGTCTGGGCACCCACTGACTTCTATACCTTTACTTAGCATAAGTGTATAGGGGGCTGCTCACTCTTTGAGTCTCCCCACCCATATTTGTGTGTCGTGTGTCTCCTTCTCTCTCTCTCACTCTCGTCTATGGTGCTCCCTGATCCCCTTCAATTGGTATCATAGCTATGGTGACCGCGGAGAGCACGACGGCTTTGAGAGCTTCGTGGCGATAGCTCGCTCGCTCTTGACGGTAGAGAGATTAAGAAAGGTTGGAAGCTTTGTGAGAATGCAATGGGAGCTTGTGAGCTCAGTTGAGAGTGATGTATGCTCTTGTGGAAGCTCAGAAAGGAGTGTGGAAGATTGTGTGTAAGTGAAGGTGCTGCCCTAAAACTTGTGCGCAGTAGCACAGTTTTCAGATTCGTTTCGACGTGGTCTACAACTTTGCAGAAAAAACTTTTTGCAAATTCCTCACCGTTTTGCTGATATTCAGCTCAGACTGACTGTATACAGAAATTCCATATTTTCTGTTGTTGCATTGTGTGCGAGTTTGATGCACTTTTGGAAGCACGAGAGATGCTTGAAGTTGAGTGCATAAATTCTGAGCTGAAGATGCAATTGCAGCTTGTGTTAAGCTTGTGGTTTGAGGGTTTTTTGGTAGACTTGCGCAACGAAGTACGGAGGCGTTTACACACCACCGAAGCGGTCTCTTGAGAGAGGCAGGTTTTTGGAGCACACAGGTGGAGCTTCTTTCACTGGTTTTCACAGGATACTTGGCAGTGATTTTGTGCTTGGATTCATGGTCTTTGCGAATGGTTTGCATATGGTTATGGCGCATGGTTGATGTCCATCATACATGCATTTTGGCGAGCACTTTCAAGTGCCGGTGAGCTCTCTTGAGAGCATTGTTTTCGCATTGATCAAGTTTCCGGATTGCAAATCTTTTGGCGCTTGCTTATGCGCGGTCACTCCGTTGATGTACGTTGAGTGCGGATTGCCATTGTATGTGAAAATGTGGAGCCATTTTGGCATTTCTACTCATTGGCATTGAGTAGTGTTATGGTTTATGGTAGAGATTGTACTTGAGGTTTTTTGCTCAGTTTTCAGGGAAAATTCTGTCGGATTTTTCCCAGATTCTCGCCATAGTTTGTGATCGAGTGTTTACTCTCACTTTGATAGGTTTTGTCAGTTTGGACACAGTTTTGTGTTTTGTATCCACTCTCACAAGAGTGAGGAGTTGTGTATCTTTCTTTGCTTGAGACAGTGGTTTTCTCTCAGGTGGGAGAGTCTTGTGATCTCGAGCATTGTTTGCCATAGTTTTGCAGAGCTTATGCATGTATATTGAGTGTAGTTTGATGCGCATTGATTGCTCATTGTATTGAGCTTGCAGGACAATGGTTATTTTGTGTTCATAGCCATTGTGCGTCAAAACTCTGGCGAAATTTTCCCAGGAGTTCTATGCGTATCATTTATGCGATCTAGGTAGAGATTGCGGGTTGCACTCAGCATTTGCGTGTGGTGTTCTCTGCAGGTGGGAGATTTGTACGTGTGTATGCATCGATACCGCACAGTGTGGGCTTGGTGATTAGCTCACGGTTTGACAGGTGTACAGTTATCTTTCCACACTCACAAGAGTGAATGTTGTGATGTATGCTTGTGTGGCTACTAGCTAGGTAGCGGATTCGAGCACTAATGGCTTGAGGTTTTTCAGCAGGTTTCAGCTACAGGTTTACAAGTTTACAGGTAGGTTTGAGGTTTTATTTGGGCACTGAATTTTTAGCCATTGTTTCCTCTTTGCAGGTGTCCATGTATGGCTCAATTGTAGGCTGATCTGGGACACGTTTGTGACTTGTTTATGCAGCTGTTTAAGAGCTGAATTTTGGGGCTATTTTGGGGCTGATTTGCAGCCATATTTGCAGACTTTTGTTGATGCGATTCGAGCCAGTTTAGGGCGTGACTGATTTGGTTGACATTTGCTACTCATTGTTGGTTGCTCTTTTGTGAGCATTATGACTGATTTTTCATTTGACTTCCAACGTTATGGTCTGACACAGTTTGATGGTGCAGATTTTGTTGTTTGGAAGGAGCATATGCTTGTTGCATTGGCGGATTGGGGCAGGATAAACCCTTGCGTGGTTTATCAGCGAAGCCCAAGTCTATGCGTGATGATGATTGGCAAGATCTTGATGAGTTAGCAATGTCTACGATTCGTTTGCATCTGGTTGAGTCTGTTGACTGGCAGGTCTCGAGGGAGACTACAACTCATGCTTTATGGCAGAGTTTACATGCTATGTACACGACATCCATGTCTACAGGGGAGTCTAGTCCCACTTCTATGTCCATGGGAGAGATTGGTCCCACACGCAAGTCTCTACGGCATAGAGACTTGACATGTTGGCATTGTGGACATAGAGGGCACATTAGGCGTCGATGTTTCAGGCGTTTGAGACAACGGAGGCGACAGATGCGTGATGCAGATTTGGGCATGACAGATGCTAGTGAGATCAGTGCGGTGGTTACTGAGTATGCTTGTGACGGCGATGTCACATTTACATCTAGCTTGTCTTCATAAAATCTTATGTCTACGGATTGCATATCGGATTGCACATTGTCTTCACATTGGTTACTAGATTTAGATGCTACATTCCATGTCACGTCGCATCGTGAGTGGTTTAGCACGTTTTCTAGTGGGAGACTTGGTTGTGTGCACATGGCTGATGGTGTTGTGTATGACATTGAGGGTACAGGAGACTTGCCCAGTGGTATGAGATTTACCCTGCGTAATGTGTGTTATGTGCCAGATCTGAGACGGGATTTGATCTCAGTCAGACAGTTACAGGATAGTGGATGTCGGGTATCGCTGCTTGAGCGATCTTTTGCGTTGCATTTGGGTTCGCTAGTGATTGCGAGAGGTGCCAGGAGTGGTACAGGTTACCATTGCATGCGGATCACGTGAGAGACAGTGTTGTCTCTGTGATCATGCAGCCAGGTAGACAACGAGAGAGCAGGCGAGTCTCTTTTGCTTGTGGGTTGCAGGATGCTTTGCATGGAGTGCAGAGTAGTGAGCTCGTTGTGCACACAGTTGGGGCACGACTTGAGCAGTCACAGAGAGGTGACAGAGTCAGACATGCATGCTTTGCTAGTGACTGAGCAAAGCAAAGAGTCAGTTGTGCGAGATACTTCTATGCAGGATAGACAGGTAGAGCGGTCTTTCTCTAGTGAGTCACGACAGGAGGACGTTGTGCAAGAGTCTATGCATACGGAGTTAGAGCATGAGAGCTCTAGTGAGTCACAGCAGATTGAGTGGTCATGTTTATAGTGGATGTTTGCAGAGGAGGCTGAGATGTCAGCGATTATGCAGTCATTCCTTTCTATGCTCGAAAGTGAGCATGGGGATATAGTTGTGCAGGATATGTCTTTCAGTAGACATCTAGAGCAGCTGGTTTGCTCTGAGGTTGCACGACAGGTTGATGCATCTTTTGTGGACAGTCAAGAGATGCATGTGGCTGACACGCCTTGTCAGTCAGAGATGCCTATTGCCAGGGATATATATGTTGATGCATGCTCCGTAGAGCTAGCAAGGCCCGCTAGCATTGCATCGGCATTCGGTGGTCTCATGTATGAGATATTGATCTTGAGACCGGATATCGCAGCTGTAGTGGGAGCATTTGCAGTGGGGGTTGTCAATCGTTTGTTGACTGATGATGGCATAGTGCACGAGGGAGATATGTAGGTATTGCGTACATACTTGCAGTACATGTGCGGTACGTCTGGTGGTGTATGGACTTACGGGAGCAGGATAGCCGGATGCACACGATCACAGCCAGCTAGTGGGCATCGGTTGAGAGCGGTTTTCTCTCTCGCCTTTTGTAGTCTTTAGACTAGGTTCCCTTGCTTAAAGGCACAGTCGCCTTTAAGTGGGAGGTTGTTGGGGTATAGGCGTCTGTGCCTTGCCCGGCCGCCCAGAGTCTGGGCACCCACTGACTTCTATACCTTATACATAGCATAAGTGTATAGGGGGCTGCTCACTCTTTGAGTCTCCCCACCCATATCTGTGTGTCGTGTGTCTCCTTCTCTCTCTCTCACTCTCCGTCTGTGGTGCTCCCGATCCCCTTCAGTGTGATGCCCCATGCAAGCCCCCAACGAATCAAAAAGTTGTCCTCAAGCCCCTACGCATCCCACAAGTCCAAAAGAAAACACCATCCATGCAGGTCGACAGAAAGCCCCTTGTGTGGGCAAGCTTTCGTTCCCACGGGCCTCGACCTCCTTGGCTCTGTGTATTCAAGGGGCCATGCCCACGGCCTTCCTCCCTTTCTTGCAAGAGAGCTTGTCCACGGCCTAAGCTCGTAGAGAGAGAGAGTGAGAGAGAGGAGAGAGAGAGAGAGAGAGAGAGAGAGAGAGAGAGAGAGAGAGAGAGAGAGAGAGAGAGAGAGAGAGAGAGAGAGAGAGAGATTCTTGCATGTGCCATGCAATATCGTTCATGCATTTTGTCCTTCCCCCTTCTCCCGAGCTTTTGTACGCTTTGTCGTACGTGTCGAAGGCTCGGAACTTGCATGTGCACCATGTGTGAGCCTCAAAAGGATGCAAACACACAACTAGAGAGTCCTAGCAAGCTCAAAGAAACAATGGTGTGTCACTCACCGCTCAATGCTTCTGTCGTGAAGGATTATGTGCTGCAAAAAGGAACGAGCCACCACCGATGCCGCGCTCAACCGCCTCACTGCCGTCAATGCCGTTGCAATGCTCAATCACACTCTCTCTCTCTCTCTCTCTCTCTCTCTCTGTCTCTCACTCTCTCTCTCTCTCTCTCTCTCTCTCAAGCATACACACACACACACACACACACACCTGAGAGGAGCACACGAACGAGAAGGAGACAGAGATGGAGCAAGAGCACTCCTTAGCTTAAACCTTTCAAAATAAGGATTTTAAGCCAAAATAGAGCTTTTATAAGAGTTTAACCCATTTACACATGGGCGCCCACAGTGGCTGGTCAAAGTAAAAAGAGTATCAAATGAGATATGTGGTTCACGTCTCATTGATGATCACCCAAGCACCTATAGGACCCACAAACCTGGTCTCTCACTCAAAAAAAAGTGATATATGTGGATGTTTATTGGGCCGACATCCATTTTTTGAGGTCAGCACCAAGTGATGGGGAGCGTTGGGCAGTCACCAAGCCTCCTATTCACTCGGTGCTAACTCCACTATCACATGTAATGACGTTAACACCAAGGTTAACACCAGCGACAGGGAGCGTTGGGTAGTCACCAAGCCTCCTATTCGCTCGGTGCTGACTCCATTGCATGACTTGTAATCACATCACCAAAAGGGTCTCCATCGTCGGTTACACCAAGGTCAATACCAAGCGATAGGGAGCGTTGGGCAGTCCCTAAGTTTCCTATTCGCCCAGTAGTGACTCCACTATCCCAACATCTCTACTGTTGCTTGTAATGGCTTTAACAACAAGGTCAACACCAAGCGATATGGAGTGTTGGGCAGTCGCCGAGCTTCCTATTCATCCAGTATTGACTCCATTGTATGGCTTGTCAGTTAACATGTCCCCCTTCCTGATGTAGATTTCGTCCTCGTCGAAAGCTATTGAGATGAAGCCCGCTCGTTGAGGTGGAAGAGCATTTGAGATCAATGTCCTTAGCCTTCGACTTTAGTCACTGCAAAATCAAACAAAATTTGCACAGTAATTGCATTCTCATATACACTTAATATAATATGCAGTTGTAGGCAGACAAATTGATTGGTAATCTCTCTCTCTCTCTCTCTCTCTCTCTCTCTTTCTCTCTCTCTCTCTCTCTCTCTTTTATCTCTCTCTCTCTCTCTCTGTACTCAATCTAGCCTGTGGTCTTGTACCACCTCAACTTCATGTAAGCCTTTGATCCCACAGCCTCTCAAACCCATGTCCCTATCAAGCTTCACTGCAATCTTATGATCTTGCACCCTCTCAAGACGATGGTCCACTCCCAAAGACACCCATAAGAACACGGCCAAGTTTTCCTACTACTGTTGTAGCGACCCCGAGAAAAGTCGACGGCATCGAACAACTACAAGCAGCTCTAGAAAAAATTATTGAGGAAAATCATGACCTCAAGACTCGCCTTAAGAAACTTGAGGCTCCATTTGATTCTATGGTAGATCTCACTACCGACAAGGTGAAGCAGGTTGAAGAAATTATCATCAAAACTCACTTGGCAACACACGACAACACCAAGAAGATTGACACTAAGATATAAGAGGTCTTGCAAGAGAATTGGCTACAAGAATCCCTTTGCCTCAAAATCCGGATTGGGGGTACTTCCCTCCCCATGGTGCACTGATGAGGACACCTTGGAAGAAGCCATCACCAAGCTCAATGATACCCTTCAACCAGTCCACATAAAGCCCAAAACCAACTCTTGGATTAATGATACACATAGGAAAGTACCACCTATGCAATGTATCCTCACCTTCAAGGAGAAAGAAGAGCAAGTGGGGTTGCTACACCAATATCGCCTCCTCAAGGGACAAAACCTTTAAATCGCCAAAGAATTAACTACAAATCAACTAAAGACAAAAGCAAACAAGCTCAAGAAGATGCACGAAGCCCGTAAACAAGGCAAATGGGCAGTCTATGGAGGTTCCAAAGCCGTCATTCAAGAATTTTGAGCTACCCAACCAGCTTCCCTTTCATCCAAACCCTCTTATTTTTTGTTCTTTTTCCTTTCTTTTGGCCAATGGACCCTCAGGGCTAACTGATATGTACCCAACGCCTCCATATTAAAACACCATTGTACTATTTTTTTGCGGTTCTAACTTTAGAATGCAAGAAGGAAATAATTTTCCATTTCAAGATCTTGTATGTGCATCATGGCCCCCCCTTGCTCGAGTGGTAGCAACATCAATGAGCAACACCAATAGATGTCTATGAAAAGTGGATTGACTAGTACCTAGTTAGTGGTCTATGTGTTGCTGGCCAGATTATGGACAAAATGTGTTTCAAAGCTCATTATCTATGACTATTTGGATGTGTTGTGTTCATAGTTCATGAATGGGGATTATTGGACATAGTGTGGTCTACAATTCAACTTTCTAAAAGGCATCTAATGCTCAAGATTGCATTCTTCTCAGGTGATATGTTGGTACTAGCAAATCTGAGGTGTATCCACCAACACAACAGCTGTTGTTGGGGTGTCTATGGTAGCTTTTTCATCGCCTTATTATCACTACCTAGGTCCACTATGAGCTGCAAAGAGGGTGTTAAAGGTTATGACATCTCAAGTGAATACCCCAATGTGATCCTTATATATATATTAGCTTTAATTATTTATTTTACTTATTTGTCAAGCCTTGGGTAGGTCAATTTGCCTAGCACTAGTTCTGTAATTGGACACTCAATTGTCCTAAGACACTAAATGTCCCCTTTTTCAAGAAAATTTTTATGATTATTTGGTGATGTAAAAGTGGGTCAAAAAATACAACAGATCAAGGGATCCTTATGACCATTTGTCCAGCTTTAGACAGGTTTTGAGAGCTCGGCGCATAACCAACTTCCATACGCAGTTTGAGGGGTTCAGGATAACCTTGGAAGGCAAAGCTTTGACTTGGTTTCAAACCATGCTGACTGGATCAATAACCAATTTTCCAACCTTGGCAATGAGATTTGTTGCTACCAGTTTCAAAATGGGGATAAAGCATAGTATAGTGGCACAAATCTATAGTTTCACACAGAAACAGGGAGAGACTGTAAAGGATAGTGTGAGTCGAATGATGCAATATATAAACAAATATCCGGAGTTGAAATTCCAACTAAGGAAAGACTCGTCTCATTATTTTTGGAAGGAATGTTAAACAAGGAATTACATGCTATCTTGTACAACAAAAAACATATGACTTGGGAAGCATGTAGTCTAGATGCGATTGACCTGAGCGATAATTATGAGATTTATAATGAGGAAAGTAAAGCTAAAGACGTACAAAGAAAACGAACAACAACCAGTGTGCCGGCAGAAGTCGGACTAGCTATTGTGGCTCCTGCCAATTCTATAGAGGACATGTTGAAGCGCATGAACGATATGATGATCAACATGCAAAGGATGTTGTTGAGGAGCCCAATGCAGGGACCAAATCAAGGACAACCATAAAGGCAATTAAAATGGTGCACCATTGAAGGAAAATGGACAAATCACGAGACAAACAAGTGTTACTACAAGCCTTCAATACGTGCCAATGAGGCCACAATGACAACAATGGCAATGCAATGGGAAGAACACATTATACACTCAATCAATGTCAATCTACTCACTCCCTCCACAATCAATGAATGTGGCATTAGAAAGATCTCCCTTACCCTCTCATTAAATTCAAAGTCCTCCAAATCAAAGAAACAAGGAGTCAGTTCAATCTAGCACTACAACACCGGAAATGGCGAGAAATTTGGTTTAACCGGCATCCCAAGTATCTCATTTTGTTCACAAATTCACCGTTCATAATCAAACAAGATCTTGTGCAGTGCCTAGTACCGAGAGTCAAAAATTGGCAACAACACCTTCTCCTCCAACAGAAAAGACCAACCTGGCTTAACTACCCCAATTTCCACCGCGTCCAAATAACCAACCGACAGAGTCATACATGGTGGAGATACTATCATCAACCATATATCTATTTTAAGGTGTCCCAGATTTGGTATATATTATGCTAGTAAAGATTGCAAAGATACTCCTCACTTGTTTGCAAACCTTTCATAGGGCAGAACAAACAGATGCAGCATGGATGTCCTTCCTTGAAGGTACACAAGGTCTATGCTATGATCTTGCCAACCATCTGAAGAAGTCCTTTATGGATTCTACGCAAGCGCCATGTTTCTCCCATCCCCTTACATGCAGACATTTGAAAAAGCAGTCTACACGGCCTTTTTCACTTATAGATCAAAGATCTTTGTCCCTGCCATCACAAACCTCCGGGCTCAGTTTGTTAGCTATTCAACAATGGAACTGAAGAATGCAATCAACATGCAATTCATGTCCACTAAAGAGAAAGAGTTGTGTATCAAATACCAACAAGGGCTTGAGCATCAAGCCCAATGAACAGCAACGTGCAACCACTACTCAACACCCTAAGTAGTTGTGTCACAAACGACACATGCAAGGAGGGGGGAATGTTAGCTGCTCAGCTAACAAGACAAAAAGAAGAGCATCAAGCAAGACTCCACACATTTTTTTGAGCCTAATCATTGTAATAAAACCCATTTTATTATTGAAAATTTCCAGAACTCCAAAGCCGTTGTAATGTTATTGGATACCAGTGAGTCTAAAGGGGCCAATGGCTTCCACGGTTGTAATTCTGTGCAATCTCTTAACCTTATACTCAGCCCCAATTAGCAAGAACCCCTTTTAACACCTTGGCTAAGGTATAAAAGATAATTTTTGTAACTCTAAGACCTGATTTTTGGATAATAAAGAGTACTCGTTGTTGCAGCAACTAAACGACTGTCTATTGTTTCTTCAATTAATCGTCTCTCTTGTGTACAATATTGCATTGCTATTATGAGCATACCAATGCGTTCACAAGTGAAAGATCTCTCTTTCTACGTAAGTTTCTCATGATAAGGTTTTACTTATAGTCATGCTCATCTAAGAGCTATTTTTGCTCCCTATGCACAATATACACACTAAAACTGGATTTTGACCTTAGAGATAGATGGAGCACACACCTAGAGGAAGCTATAGAGCCCTCCTGGGACCGAAATTGACAACCCTAAAATGGTTGAATGCGCCCAATCTTGGTACTCTTCTTTTTAAACCCCCCCCCCCTCCCCCCGCCATGCTCTCGCCACTTCACCTCAATAATTCCACCCTCAAATGACAAACCCCTACCTCAACTAACGTTGGACTCCTTTATATATACAACCCCTCTAAGCTCCACCCATTCCCAAGGCTATGTCAACCTCCTTTTTTCACTAGTCCCTTTTTTTGTTACATGTTTTCACTCCTTTATTACCCCCTTCACAACTTTATACCCTAGTAACTCTCTTCTTTTCCTCGTTTTTTGAAAGTACCCACTTAAGATTGGTCATAACCTATCTTTTAGTAGGTCTCTCCCTCTTTAAAATGGTACCTTGTAAAATTTTTTGGAACCACACCTCCCTTTTTATACCCCCTCCATATCGCTCTTGTGTTTACACCACTGATGAGCTAAATAAGATAAACACGTTTGGTGTAAACTTGTGTGTCACTTCTTATTCCTCTTCCCCCCCCCCCCCCCCCCTTTTTTTTTTCTCTCCCTCTTCTCTTCCATCATGTTGACGAAACAACATTCGCTCGCTAAGTTTTTCAACTCTAAGCTCTAATCACTAACTATCTTTAAATATCCCTAACTATGCTCTAAACCTTACATATAGAGTTAAATCCTAAACCTAAAACCAAAGATCTAACATTAAATCTAAACCTAAGCTCTAAATTGAATATAAAAACTAAATCTTAAACCTATAAGTCTCTCTCTCTCTCTCTCTCTCTATCTATCTATCTATATATGTTTCTCAATCTCTTATTCTCTCTCTCTCTTTATCTATATATGTTTCTCAATCTCTCATTCTCTCTCTTTCTTTCTCCTTCTCTCTCTCAATGTATGTGTGTTTGTGTCTATGTTTGTGTATTTCTCTCCCTCTCTCTCTCTCTCTCTCTCTCTCTCTCTCTCTCTCTCTCATATTAAAGATATATTAGTTGATAGAGCCATTGAGCTCGGGAGATCTAGAACTAAATCCTAAACCTATGACTCACTCTCTCTCTCTCTCTCTCTCTCTCTCTCTCTCATACTAAAGATATAGTAGTTGACAAAGCCAGTGAGCTCGGGAGATCTAGACATCCACGACATTGACCAAGGCTCCATCAGAGGATCAAGACTAGTCTAGTACAATATGGGAGGCACCCAGTTTGTCTATTTACAAAGGCGGACATTGGCAAAGCTCTTCACCAACCAATGCACTACTTTATCTGACAACACATACATTAGATGAGATCCACAAGGAGTTCATTGGATTGGTCTCATAAATCATTTTGGCATTTTGAAGAAATTCAATATAACATTTCATTTCATTTCTCTCTCTCTCTCTCTCTCTCTCTCTCTCTCTCTCTCTCTCTTTACTCTCTCTCTCTCTCTCTCTCTCTCTCTCTCCCCCTCCTCTCTCTCTCTCTCTCTCTTACTTTCTTTCTCTCTCTTTAACTTCTTTATCTCTCTCTCTCTCTCTTACACACATACACACACACACACACAAAGTGTGTGTGTGTGTGTGTGGGAGAGAGAAAGAAAGAGGGGAAGAAACATCAGACAGAGGAGAGGTAGGGAGCATATGTGGTTTTCCCTCCTCTCCTTGTGTGTGTGTGTGTGTGTGTGTGTGTGTGTGTGTGTGTGTGTGTGTGTGTGTGAGAGAGAGAGAGAGGGAGAGAGAGAGAGAGAGAGAGAGAGAGAGAGAGAGAGAGAAAGAGAGAGAGGGCGGGTATACCTGTTTCGCAGAGAGCGTTGAAAGTCAGATCTACAAATTTGAGTTTTTGGCTCTCTCGGATTATTCTTACACGGTCGGCGTCACTATAGGCATTGCTATGAGTGTTGCTATATAACAAACACTATAGCAACGCTCATAGCGATGTTGAGACTTTCCACATTTGAGCGTCGCACTACAAGAATCTCTACACTGAAGAACCTCTTGTAGTGCTTCTTCTTTCTCCAAAGGACTATAAATGTGTAAAAATATATTACTTACTTGAAATCACTTAAATGAATGGTTGTCAACAGTTGATACTGTAATTCCAAACATGCAATGATGTGACCAACTAAACCAATGACTTCATTTGGAGGGAGTCGGCTACCCGCCCACAAGATTTTCTTACCATCATATTAAAGCACGCCTCCATTTACAGTATTGGAGCTAGTGGCAATAATGTTGTATGCTAGTTCTCTATGTCTTTGCCGGAGTGAGAGAGAGACAGAGCTCATCTTTGGAAACTCAACTCCGAGGCAGGATGCTCGTCACAAGGAACAAACGCGACACACACACACACACACACACACACACACACACACACACACACACACACAGAGTTTGCGATGCTCAGAGAGAGAGAGAGAGAGAGAGAGAGAGAGAGAGAGAGAGAGAGAGAGAGAGTCATGTACCCCACATTGTGTTCAGTAACTACAAAACCAGGCGACACCCCAAAGGGAGGAAATGAGTAATATTTTTTATGAACATTTTAAATTCAAACTGCACTTGCTCTTTGGTTCTCAATATATGCTAACAAGCACAAGTAACTAGCTTTATGCAGGAAAACATTTTTAGTGACACTTGAACATGCTTATACCCAATTCAGGCTCATTTAAGAAAATTTATAGTGCATAATTTCTTGCAAAATAAACATTGGTATGAAAAACTAATGAAAGTATGCATATAGATTCCCCAATTGTATCCATATGAGTTATTTTCATACAAATAAGTGAGATGAATGGACAAATCCAAAAGTGGAATTTATTTTAAGGTTAATCTTTGACAAATAAAAAATAAGAATTTCAACATGAACAGTTTTTGGAATATGACATATGTTGGGAGTCGAAGCAGAGAACAGTTGCTTCACAATTCCAATTTGCTTGAACTCTTACTTGTCAACCTCTTACCATCTCTCCCAAATCCCAAGTACACACACACAAGCATAGACTTGATAATGAAAGATTGTAAGGGGAAGATGATGTAGACAAGATTAGAGAGTACACATGATAATATAACAGAATCTTGCAAATCAATGGCCTAAAGATTAAGCTCCAAACTCCACAACACCTCTTGTGGATTTTGGTATTCAATATTTGATATTGCTTATTGGTGCCAAAAATTGGAAGCCGTGCCCAAGAAACATAGCTCAGTTGTTGAGACCTTGCGATGTAACCCCAAGGTTGAGGGTTTGAGGCTCACAGACTGTGTTCTCTCGGGTGTATTCTCCTCTTCTATTGGGGAGGTGGTTCCCATGGTTTCCCCTCGAGGGTGTAATGTACAAAAATGTACAATTGTAAATACATGATATGTGTATAGTTTCTCCCTACTACCTTCCCTGCTCTGATGGTGAAAAAAAAATCAAAAAATTGAAAGATCTTATACACTTAGTTCCACTTTATTTTATGAGTGGAGCGTATCACTTATTGCATGCCCCTCTTAGGGTGAGTTCTCACTAATTATTTACAAGCGATCCATAGTGGCTTATTGGAAAAATAAACTATAATACTATGCAAATAAAAAATTTCAAGAATAATTTATTGTTGATGCCTTCTCCTCAACTCTCAAAATTCCAATCTACATAGCATTAACTCACCATTAGTGAAAATAGAAAGCTAGCACAGTAATTAACCATTACATGCCATCTATCCCAATTGCAGTGAACCACATACAACGAGAGGGTTCCCAATCTTATAATATCCTTCCCTCCAAGGATAAAAATTGTCCTCAGTTGCTCAATAGAGAATCAACTTGACCATGAGTGATGAAAAATGAGGAGAAGATCCGGGAAGTTAAAAAAAAAATCACCCATCTACTTAGCACCTTCTCTAGGGTGTCCTATAAAAGTGAAAAGATAACGATTATAAGCCATGCCAGTGCGTGTAGTGGTGGTATCATGATCAACAATTTGGTCATGGATGAGTTTCTCTTCTTGATCTAGAAGTGTTCATGGTTCCTCATATATATGATGTGTAGGTAGGGGTCCTCAAAAGGGTCGTATAAATTAATGTGAAATTCATTTTGAATATTTTAATGTGAAGGTAATTCTAAGTGAAATGAAACATCATTATCGCAACAAAAATTTTGAATGGACCATAAAAACAACGAGCAAGCTTGACAAAAACATTTGTATCAACACTTTCAATTCTTCTCTTTTCAAATCAAAGCATGACATAATCTCCATGTTTAAATTCATGTGCTTTGCAATGCTTATTAACATGTTAGTGTACAATTCTTATGAATGCTTAATAACAGAGTGTACTCTTTCATAAATATCATGAAAAATTATAGCAAAAGTATCAGCAATAGGCACAATATTAGAAACTCTTGAAGCAAGAGGAAGAGAATGACCATACACAATTTCAAATGGAGACTTACTTATAGTAGAGTGAGTGGTGTTGTTATAAGCAAAGTATAAAATATATTGGTAATCATACAACTTCTTGGCTTGAGAATACACTTAAGCTTTCAAATAAATCAATAATAGTACGATTAGTCACTTTTTTTAAACCATTAGATTCAAGATGAAATGAAAAAGTGAAATCAAGTGTAGTGCCAAGATTTCCAAAAACTGTAGTCTAACAAGCACTACAAATTTGGAATCTCTATCAGATAGGACTACTTGTGGCAAACCATGGTGTAGTAAGATTTTCCTTGCATGGAATAAAATATGATTTCTTAGAAAAACGATCAATAATAGTCCAAATCATATCATGTTTGTTAGTAGTGAGTGAGAAACCAGTAACAAAGTCCATAGAAATGTGTTCCCAAGGTCATTCAAGAATGGGGAGAGGGTGTAACAAACCTAATTTCTTACATGTTGTCGCTTTAATCTGTTGGAGAACTAGACAAGATGAAACATATTGTTTAACATCAATTTTCATAGCATACCAGTAAAAATCACGATATAAGTTATGAAAAGTAGCAACAAAACCTCTATGTTCAACACAATGTGGTTTATGTAATTCTTTGATGAGTAAGATACAAAATGGTTTTGTGACACACAATTTTTGTTTCAAGTAAAGGAAATTTTCATGTATGGTGTATTCAAAATACGTGTGCATTAAATTTTCAAGCATATGCAACCATGTGCTTTTAAAGTCATCATCTTGTACATAAGTATCAGGCATAGAATCAAAAAAGTTCCCATAATAATTGATCGATTATTAAGAGAGGGTCTTTGACTCAAAGTATCAGCCACAATAATTTCTTTATCAGGTTGGTAGTACTGAATGTTGGGTTGAAAAATTTGAATAAAATTAGGCCACTTAAAATTCTATCATCTATTAAGGGTATACTTTGCTAATCAGTTTTAATTATCAAGTCAACACCCATTTAATAGTGCTTCCAAATTTTCAAAGCATGCACTAAACAATTAGCTCTTTGTCATAAGTACTAAATTTAGATCATATGGTTTAAATTTATGACTTTCAAATGCAAGTGGATGGTTATCTTACATAAGAATTGCACCAATACCTTTTCCACTAGCATCAGCGACCACTTCAAAGAATGGTTGATCAAGATCAATCAATTGTAACATAGGTGCATTAATCAGAGCATTTTTTAGTGCAATGAATGAGCTTTCTTGGAAGTGATTCCATATATATGGAATGTTTTTCTTTAACAGGAGAGTCAAATAGTGAAATTTGTAAGCAAACTTATAAAAAAACTTCCTGTAATAACTGCATAGACCAATGAAAGAATGTCGCTCGTACAGGTTTTTCGGTGTAGACCATGATTGTATAGATTCAATTTTCTTGAGGTCTACATGTATTCCCTTACCCGATACAATATGTCCCAAATATTCTATTTCATATTGGGAAAATGAACTCTTTTCAGGATCCAAGTATAGGTGGTTTTGTGACAGAAGGTCGAAGACACGTGTTAATTCTCCCTATGTTCTTGCACAAATTTGCTAAACACAAGAATATTATTAAAAAATAAAATAACAAAGTCTTATGGTTAATGAAAATACAGTTCATCATATGACCAAAGGTAGCTAGTGCATTTGTTAGAACAAATGGCATGACAAGAAATTGATAGTGTCCCGTTTGTGTTCTAGATGCAGTTTTATAGACATCTTCTTCAAACATTTTAACATGGTGATACCCCAATTTAAGGTCTATTTTGTAAAAAATGTTTGCCCCTTTGAGTTTGTCCAGCAGATCATACACTCTAGGAAAAGGAAATCTATTCTTAATGGCGATCTTGTTTAGAGCCCTATAGTCAATACACATACAAAATGTTCTATTATATTTCTTAGCAATAAGTAACGGAGCTCCATATGGTCAACTAATAGGTCTAATAAGGTCTCGGCCAAGTAGATTTGTGATTTGATTTTGTACTTCTTTGTGTGCGGTTTGGTTTACACAGTATGGCGCTCTACAAGGAGGTTCACTACCCAGAATAATATCAATTTTATGGTCTTCAAGTCATGATTGTGGTATTACAGGGGGAATATTATGCATGAAACATGTTTCAGTTGTGAAAGAAATTCATTGGGTGAAGAGTCTTGAGGAGTTTTGGTTTGAGCACAAAGTTGGTTTACATGCACTAAATTTGTTTTTCCTTTCTTTTGAATTGCTCGTTTAGCTTGAGTGTGAGAGTGTAATTGAAATTTTTATTTTCTAGGGTCTCTTGGATGGAATAGGTTCTGTTTTCATGAGTGAGAGTTAAAGTGCATGTTTTGTAATTGATTGGTGGGTTAAATTCATGTCAAAAAGGCATCCCCAAAATCAATTCAATACCATGCAAAGATGTGACTATAAATGCACGTGTATGAGAAAATTTACCAATGCAAATTTCAACAGTGAGTTGAGTTTTATAGTTAAAACGTTGATTATTAAAAAGAGTTTTGACTTTGTGAGGTGAAGAGAGTTGTGAAAGAGAAAGTTTTTGTGCCAATTGTGTAGAAATGATGTCATGGCTACTACCATCATCTAAAAGAATTGTGATATCTTCATCTTTAATTGTGCCTTTCACTTTGAGAAGAGTGTGTGAAGATATAGAAATATCTAGGAGAATGATCGTCATTGGCATCATACTTAGGATCATAGGCCTCACCATAATTGACTTCAACTTCATTCTTGTCCGGATTAACATCTTTGATGAGGTTGATTTGTGCATCATTTGAACGGTTTTTGTTGAATGGTCTTTGGTTGTGGTTGCATGCGACTCCATTAGATTGGCCATTGGAATGACCATTGCTCTTAGCAAGGTTGTTTGGACACTTATCTACATAATGACCAAACTGGAAGCATTTGGAACATTTCACCTTTTTATTACCGTTGGAAGATTGATTAGGGCCTTGATTGTTGAAAGGATTTTGGTTGCCCCTCAGCTGCATGGGATTTTTGTTGTTGCCATGAGGTTGAGAAGAGATATCAAAGTTATTACATGTGTGTCTCTTAATGAAGGTATGACTTTGGTCTTTGTTCCTATCAAAGTTAGGAGAGGAAGAAATTTTCTTGTTACGGTTATATTAGTAGATTGATCAACATGAAGTTGATCAATCTCTCTGCATTGAGTGTCTGCCTTTCTATTTCTTTTCATTGAGTGTCAGATTAATGGCCTTTGACATTGACTCTGGCTCAAAAATTTCCACTTCAAAACCAATTTGCAGTGCTAACCCAAATATATCCATGCGAGTATTGTGCTGACATCTTTAGTGCCATCAAAATCTTTTAATGTGAAAGCTTTTTTACTAATTTTATTTTTCTTTAGAGCAGGTGTAGATTCAGTGTGGCAGCGTGCAACAACTCATCTTCTAATTCTCTCCTTCACATGCGTTCATATGCAAGTGATTTATACAGGTTTGTAAGTTGTTCAACAACAGTGGGTGGTTGTAGAATATGGGCTGATTGCATGCCTTTTTTTATAAAGTTTTTTCTCTTTTGTGGTTTTTAACTTTTTTAATGCTATAAAGAAATATGTATATATGATTGGTATGAAAAATTATGGACAAAATAAAGTAAATAACAAAATAATTCATACTTAGCGTGACGATCGGTGATGTCGTCCGATCCAAATGTGGAGAGCACCAAGGCAAGGTCAAAAGCGGCGATCAGTTGAACAAGTCGGATGCAAGTAAATTGAAGTTTTGGCGTCTTATCTCCCAGGTTCCCAATCACAATGGCAATCAAGAATACGATCAAACTTTTGGATATGGTAACTTGGCGATGGCTAGCTCAACGCAACAATATACTACTACCTTTGGGTTTTTTTTGTGTAAACCACGGTGAATACGAGCTCTTTCATATGTTTTCGATATGAGCCGCAAAAAAATTAATTTCTCAAAACTTGTGAAGTTGATGGCGGCTGAGTTTCCTTGTGAGCAGCTAAGGGCTTTGATGTTGTGCAACCAAGGAGGTCTTTGGTTCACTTTCTTTATCGCTTTTTTTTGCAGCCGCCCAAGGAGTTGAGAGGGGGGATGAATTGGTGCTTAAAATGGGTGGCTTTAGTGTTCAATGGGCGGCCGACCATAACTTCAATAAGTTTCTTTTTGTGTTAACTTAAGTTAAGTTAGGTTGCTTGTTATGCTTGGTGCCTTGTAGCCAATGATTTTGTAGGGATTCTTGTAGGTTGATAGTGATTAGGGGTCCATCCTAAGGGTTCACTCCCACATTGTTGGCCGAGAATTAAAATAAATGCAAAGCTAATTGAATTGTGAGATCTCAAAACTTCTTCTTGATTGGCCTCTTATGTCATCAAATCCAAATTTTTCTCTTCCAACATCTTTCAATGGAATTTGATACCGAGTTGGAATCATGAATTACTCAAACCTCTTCAGAATTTCCTTCTTCTCAATTTCTCACCCGTATATCTTCAAGCATGTGCAAATTTAGCAATTCCTCAAATTAAATGCTTCACATACTCGAGTTGCGACTGTGAATAGATTAAATTGTTTGAATAATATTGTTGATGAAGCTTCCCTTTGGAAACTTGATGTTTTCGATTCGAGAATTCTTCTTCAAATTTGAAAATCAATTGCCAATTAACTTGAATCAAATGCTCTGATACCACTGTTTGGAGTAGAAGGGGCAAATGGTTGCTTTATAATTCCAATTTGCTTGCACACTTACCCATCAACCTCTCACCATCTCTCCCAAATCCCAAGTACACACACCTAGACTATGATACCACACACACAAGTATAGACTTGATAGTGAAAGATTGTAAGAGGAAGATGATAGACAACATTAGAGAGTACATAGCATAGCATAACTTAGCATAAGAGAGAGATAGAAGAATCATTCAAATCAATGGCCTAACGAGTGTAGCCCCAAACTCCATGACACCTCTTGTGGAGTTTGGTATTTACTATTTGATATTACTTATTGGTGCCAAAAATTGGAGGCCCCTCTTTTACACATAGTTCCACTTTAGTTTATGAGTGGAGCATATCACTTAGGGTGGGTTCTCACTAATTATTTACAAGCAAGCCATAGTGGCGTATTGGAATATTAAACTATAACACTATGCAAATAAAAAACTTTGAGAATAGTTTATTGCCGAAGCCTTCTCCTCAACTCCTAGAATTCTACTATACACAAAATCAACTCACCATTAGTAAAAATGTAAAGACAACACAATAATTAACCATTACATTCCAGCTATCCCAATTGTAATTAACCACATACAACAGGAGGGTGCCCAATCTCATAAAAATATATCACATGAAATGTGGTTTGCATAGCCAACAAGTAGTATTACCTTAAGTAAGGGATTTGTAGATCTAGTATATATGCAACATAAGACATTGCAAATTAAGATGAACCAAATGTTTTATGTGGTCATTAATTAAATTCACAAATATTTCATATTTGACTCACACAAATTTTTATATATAATTCTAGTTACAAAGAGAAAAAAAAAAATAGTAGTTGCAAATATGTCAAGCACATATATAAGTAGTTATCATGGATTATTGCATGCACCTTGCTCATTTTTCTAGAGTGTATACGTTTTAGTGAAACATCAACTGCTATTTTGTGTAGTTGCTTTTCATGATTGTAGTTACAATTGAAGTCTCTCTCTCTCTCTCTCTCTCTCTCTCTCTATATATATATATATATATATATATAGAATGGATCCCACTTGCAATGGTTAATACTCAGTCTCTGTAACCACCTTAGTCCTATTGGCGATCAGGCTTATTCTCAACCAATTAAGCCCTTGTGTCTGCTTAAAGCGTATAAACCATGTGTTTTGAGTATTTTAACTTCTAACAATAGTTTCGTAAGAGTTTTAGGATGGTCATTTATTAATACTATGAAAAATGACAAAAATGACACAGTTTTGATATAGTTAGCTTGAAGACTTATTGCCAAGCACAAAGTTAAAGGTGGAATTTATAGCCCAAAAAAATGCCGAGTTTTTTATGCTCATAATTGGTGTTAGCGTAAAACGTTTTATGGCCAAAACATTTTACCCTTGTAACTTGGTGTTTCACCCCACAAAACATTTAAGTGTGATTATAGACTCGTCGAAATGCGTTTTATGGTGACCATGCTCATAAGAGACGTTCGTGAATGCAAAACACTTCAAAACTCAATTTGAATTCTTTGAATGATTCTAGATTGTTGCTTGATTAAGAGGAAATAAGAGTGTCCCATTACCAATCTAGTGTTAAATTTTTTTCCTTAGGCTGGGTTTAAATGAGCATTTTTGCTTCTCTATTTGCTTTCGGGTCACTGGTATGTACACAAAAATCATTGAGGGAGTCACATGTTTTGTTTTTCCTTCAAGTCCTCTCACATGCACTACTTTGTGGAGTTAGACTACTTGGTACGACAATAGCCGATTGGCAATTTGTTCAAAATATATTCCACAAGGGATATATTTTATGTTTGGCATGGCAAATGAGTATAAATTCAATCAAGCTCGCCAAGAGATCCCTAGAGCAATTATAAATCTATATAGTAATAAAGATGCAGGTTCTGAACACAACAATTGATAGTAGCAGATATTGTAATTTCGCTTCTATGAAGCATTGTATACAACTAGAACACATTAATACAAGCTTTTGAATTTCAAAATTTGCAATCTTTATGCTACTCTCAAGCTATGTTGAATATGTGAAGTTGTTATCTTGTTCTGAGTATGAGTATTTCCTGTAAATTCAAATTCCATATCTATTGTCAGGTTGTGTTTGATTTTGTCTATAGTGCATTGAGATACATCAACATTGAACTCTTCTTCGTCTTCATTTTGATAATCATACACCTAGACTAGCATTTCCTCCTCATAGCCAGCACTTTCGATGTGATGCAATATTCCATTGCAAAATGTACACACTAATTTTTACACTCTATCAGTCAATCATCTGTTTTGAATAGTGCTACGAACATACTTCCACATACTTCAGTTTCTCTCCGAGCTTGAGTTTACTGCACATTGCACCAGTACTTTCATTGTAAGAGGGTGTAAGGTCGAGTGATGGTCTCCACCGAGACGGTTACGGAGTGAGCTCAACGAAACGAGCTTTGGAGCGAGTTTTTTTTTCCACCACTACCTCCCATTGCCGCCCCTTAGCAACCGTCACCACCTAGCACCCTAGCCTACCACCACTGCTGGTTAGTGGTGCTAACTTACTACCACCATGTGCCGCCCCTACTCCTACCACCACCGCCCATTGCCGCCCCTCCCTCCAGTGGAGTAGCCAAGGACCTCCTCTCTCTCTCTCTCTCTCTCTCTCTCTCTCTCTCTCTCTCTCTCTCTCTCTCTCTCTCTCTCTCTCTCTCTCTCTCTCTCTCTCTGTGCGTTTCTATAACGTTAAAATTCTCCTCTCTTTCTCTCTATCTCTCTTAAAAAACCTAAAACATTAGCGATTATGCTAGTGCCTTTGGTTTTTTTTTAAATCAGACCCTGTCACCACTCCTCTTCTTTCCCTCTCATGATCCCTCCAACCCATTCCCTCTCTTTCCCCCTCTTCACTCTCTCTCTCTCTCTCTCTCTC
>NW_028221407.1:166851-194351 GCF_014529385.1 Adiantum capillus-veneris | reverse complement strand
CGTGTTTCTTTGCAGCACGTTCGCGAATTTGGCGAGTTCGATCCATCTATTATAGATCGAGTTGTTGCCAATTATAACTCGTCGGACTCTGACGCTGGCCAACAAGCAGCAATCTTGCAGCCCAATAGACGTATTCGCAGGCGCTTTGGTCAAGCAGCATATGTGAGGCCACAAGATGTAGCCTCTAACAGCTCGGGGGATGATCATGCAGAGCACATTCCCAACGAGGCAATGTTTGAGCCCGAGATTGATGAAATGATCGAGACGATCATGGATTCAGAAAGGCTTATCTATGATGATATGAAAAGTGAAGCCGATACATCATTGTATAATGGAGCACGTATGTCTAGATTGAAAGCACTCCTGGTTCTTCTCAACATGCAGGCAAAGTTTGAATGGAGTGACACTAGCGTCACAACGCTTTTCAGGTGATCTATTACAATTAGTTTACTTTAATAGAACTCTAAATGTATAATGATCTGATAGATTTTTACACGAGTGTATCATATTTTTATGTTGTGTAGATTGCTGAAAGAGCACATTCTACCAGCTGACAATGTGATGCCAGATTCCCGAGATGAAGCAAGAAAGATTTTGCGAAACTTGGGGATGGATTACAATTCTATCCACGCTTGTCCTAATGACTGCATTCTTTTCAGAGGGGAATACACAGACATGGAGAAGTGTCCGAAATGTGATTCCGAAAGATATCGAGTAGATCTCCACGGGACAAAAATTCCACAAAAGGTTTTGCGACATTTTCCTTTGCTTCCTCGCATCAAGCATTTCTTCGAATGTAAGTCCATGGCCGCCCTAGCATCATGGCATGAGGAGAATAAATCTTCGGATGGTGTGCTACGAATTCCTGCAGATTGCGCAGCCTGGAAACATATAGATGGAACATGGTCGGATTTTGCCAGGGAAGCTCGAAATTTGCGCTTAGGCCTGGCTATGGATGGCGTAAATCCATTTGGTCAAAGATCAACATCTTACAGTGTATGGCCCGTTGTCATCGTCAACTACAACATTCCCCTGTGGTTGACTACGAAGAAGGGGCACCTATGGCTAAGCTTGATTGTGCCAGGGCGATATAAAGTGGGGAATATGGATGTGTATCTTCGTCCACTATTGGAAGAGCTACAACAATTGTGGATTGGCATAGAGGTGGTGGATATGAGCCGACACACAGGACGACGGAATGCTTTGATCAGAGGTATTCTAATGTGGACCATGCATGACTATCCCGGGCTAACAGAATGCTCAGGTGATCTATTGACACTCCTCTCTCAGACACTGTAAATCTTGTTTTTCCCCATAGTTGATCTATTATCATGTGTATACATGCAGGGCTTCAAACAAGCGGATACAGAGCATGTGTCACATGTGGACCTAGACTGAATGCACGTAGGGCACCCTCACTGAAGAAGCAAATCTACGAAGGTCATCAAGCGTATCTTCCGGAGAATCATGTGTTACGCGACGGCTTTTTGGGAAGAGAGCCACCAAGGATGTCTGCACAAGCATGGTTAGAGCAGAAGGAGATGTGCGATGACGGATTGCCTCCAGGGATGAAGAGACTATCTCTATGGTACGAGTTACCATACTGGCCCCGACTCGTGATCAATCACTTGCTCGATCCAATGCACATATTCAAGAATGTGGGTAATCTACTATGGGACCATTTGACCGGCAAGAAAGATACTTTGGGAGCCAGAGTTGACCTTAGAAATGTGGATCGTATGGAGCAATATTGGCCGCAAACAGCGTCTGATGGATCGATAAAACTTCCTAAAGCACCATGGATTTTCACAGGAGCCCAAGAACGCAAAGTAAAAGAGGCCATTCGATCTTTGCGGACCCCCACTGGCGTAATGCACTCGCTCCGAACGTGTTTTACTAAAGAAGGAAAGCTTACCGGTTTGAAGTCACACGATTGGCATAAAATGTGTCAGGTACGTTCATAGTGGACTTTAATATCATTGCATAAAATGTGGACTTTAATATCATTGCTGCACATACTTTACAGTTTATTTTACCGGTTGCCATTGAGGGATGTTTGTCTCTCGACATCCGTAACACAATCTACAAACTTGCAAAGCTGGTGCAATGGATCTCACAAAAGGAGATCGACGTAGACTCCATACCATTCGCCAAACTAAATGCTGCGGAGCTTGTGTGCATGTTTGAGAAACATTTTCCTACTACAATGCTAACCATTCAGGTGCATCTTCTTATTCACATAGTTGATGAGGTGGAAATAGCTGGCACAGTTCATTCCAGATGGATGTTCTTCTTAGAGCGTTTCATGAAAACGCTTAAGGGATATGTGCGTCAAAAGGCACGTCCGGAGGGTAGCATGGCAGAAGGTTGGTTGGTATCAGAGTCCCTAGTGTACATTGGAGAGTGGCTAGACGGATTTGATAAATCCCGGGACACGCTATGGCGAACCATAGATGATGAGCGCATATCTGGGATTGTCATGTGCAATCTCGGTGTTGAGAAGAAGATGACGGAAGATCTAGAGGCTAAAATCAACCGATTTTGCATGCTTCACAATCCAGTGATGCAAAAGTGGATTTCACAATATGAGGATGCAAAGCAAGAGCGACAAAGGGCACGAATCGAGTGGAGACGGGGAAGACGACCACCGATGCACTATCCAGCGGTTCTGGAGAGCCTACCAACCTTCATGAGCTTAAGATGGTTGCACAACCAATTGAAAAGCGCACAACAATGCGGTGACGAAGTGACTGAAGAAGAGTGGGAGTACTCTCGGGGTTGCGCGACCAAGGTAAGTTTGCAATGTACGACTAGCAAGTGACTTTATTTATAAACGTTTGAACGGCCACTCATAATCTTTGTTCGTTGTAGTATAAGTCATACACAGCAGCATGGTGTAAAGGTCGACATTTTAGGGTGGAACGAATCGACAAAAAGCGTTTTACTCAAGATTGTGGAATCATGGCAAAATTTGAACAGTCTAGTCGACGACGTTCCTCTGATGCAGATCCCGTGGTGGCGGAACTCACTTACTTCGGCACGCTGCAAGAGATTTTGAGGATCGATTACAGAGGATTTTTTGTCGACTTGTTCGACGTGCAATGGTTCAAGATAATCATGGAGGGTCGAAACGCTACTGTGCGTAGAGGAGAGTCTGGTTTTCTTGAGGTGGATTCTACTAAGAAATGGACTGACCTAAGAGACACTTTCGTACTACCCGAGCATTGTGAACAAGTAAGTATATAAATAGTTAACATCCCCCTTTTACAAGTTATGTGGCTCTCATGTAAGTTATGTGGCTCTGGCAGGTAGTATTTCATCCTACAAAGTCTACATCAAACTGGTGGTACGTCATAGAGGTAGCCCCTCGTAGTGCAAGGACGTATGAAGGCTACCATGTGCCAATCACAACGACATCAATGGAGGAGATCAGAGAAGATGCTCAATCAGAAGCCGCTGCGGTGGTGCCAGACGAGCATCAAGATGCTACTACTCTATATGGGGTGCATGCAGAGGAGCTACAAAATGAAACAGAGGATATGTGTTTAAACGGAGAGCTCTATATAGATATAGGAAGTTATGCTGAGTTATGCGAGGATGAGAGAGAGATCTCTTAAAGCCACAAATATTGTATTTGAACAATTTTGCTCCGTGCTGTAAAAGCTCTAGCTCTCTAAGTAGCTTCCATGGTGTGTAACGCTCTTTTCTACTCGCGCTCACATCTTTTGATTGAAAATTCTGAGTTTTCGACTTGCCTCTTCTATCACTCGATTCATTGCGTCATTGTATTTATATGCGTCATTACGTCATTGTATTTAATGGTCTTTGCGTCATTGTCTACTCTATTCATTCAATATTAAGTTTAAATATTCGTGTGTTTAATGCAGGTATGGATGATGAGGAGTTTCTTTCTTCTTTGTCACCGCAGCAGAGACAGTGGTACGTGGAGCGTCATCGCTCTGGCGCATCATCGCGCGTTCCTACACCATCCGCATCTCCCTCTCTTTCGGAGCATTCGGCGCGCTCCGAAGCTTTGGCGTCGACGAGACGAGCGTCACACTCGTCTAGACACCGGCGCTCTAGTGGTGGCGGTGGCGGTTGTTGTGGGGATTCCGCCACCGATGCCTCCACACCGCCTCGTGTTCGACGAGGCTCTTTACCCTCCCCTTCTTTGCCCGCCCCCACACCAGCCACAGCATCGCCGTCTACGCCAGGTTTTGCACGGCTGACTGTTCCTAGAAGCTACACACCTCTACCTACTCCGCCAGGAGCCACCCCACTCGACACTCCTCGCTTCGGCGCCCAGACGCCGATGGAGACACCTGACGTCCGTACCCCCATCGACACGCCGCTAGAGACCCCTGCCGGGACACCCAGGTTCACGCGTCACCGGCCAGAGGGCTTGCCTTACTCCGTCGACATCAGCGGCGGCATCATCATGGATGATGACGGCAAGAAGGTGATCTCGCGCATGCGTGGTCTTTGCTCTCAGCTGTTTAGACACTATATACTAAACAAATGGAGTGAAGTACCAAGTGATTTAAAAAACAGAGTCATCAGCATACTTCATGATGAGTTTCCCGTTCCAACACGGGATCAGCGCTTCAATGAAGACCTGATGAAGATTCGAATGCGCGAATACTGCAAACACAAGCGTTCCGAAGTGCAAAAAGCAATCAAGAATGGGTGGAATAGGCCAGATTGGCTGGCCAAAGAAGATTGGAAGAATGCGAAGAAAGCAGCGCGCGAGAATCCCGACAAGTGGAAGCAACAAAAGGATGCAGCCAGAGCGCGAGTAGAGGCAGGGAGCTCGCACCACTTGGGGAGCGGTGGATGGGCATCATTTGAGGCCGATTTTGTAAGTCTTTTCACATTGCTCTTTATGCATGTTCGATAGTTTAGGGTTTATGAGTTTTTTAGTTCTAACATAATGAAATCTTTGTATGTTTTGACAGTGGTCGATGACAGGACGTGATCCCACACCGTACGAGCGCGAGTACGCAGGCAGGAAGGGCTTAAACGCCCTGATGGACATTCTCAGTTCTCGCGGCGGCATGGTTAGTATTAGGGTTTACTCTTTTTTATTTTTTGTATTGTTTTATAAATGTCGTTATATGTTTATATTTACTGAAAACTGTCTTATTGTCTTTTTTTGCAGAATCCGACAGATACGCCGCTTGGACGCGATGAGACGTCTGATTAGACGACGTCAGTTTAGCCGTAGCTAGATAGCATTAGTTTAGGGTTTCTCATAGCTTATGTATCATGAGACGGATTTTATACGTCTTTTTGAACCATGTATATTATTACATTTGTCACCGCAATTCCTTTTGCCAATCAATTCTTTATGCCTATGATGTTGTACAATTGTCATTATTACATTTGCCAATCAATTCAGTTTGTCTATGATGTGTACAATTGTCAATTTTGCAAACAATGCGTCTTGTGGGTGACTATTTTGGGTCTATTATTTACCTTTGCACTTTTTTTAAAAAGT
Source organism: Adiantum capillus-veneris (assembly GCF_014529385.1). Lineage (NCBI taxonomy): Eukaryota > Viridiplantae > Streptophyta > Polypodiopsida > Polypodiales > Pteridaceae > Adiantum > Adiantum capillus-veneris. The sequence goes on along the minus strand of NW_028221407.1, from coordinate 188,854 downwards.
GAATCAAGTACAATATGGTTGATGGGTGGCAGGGCATTCAATGCCCTGCCACCAAAAAAATATTCTCTCAGGCGTCGCTATAAGCCTCGTTATTTATGGCTCTGTAGCGTCGCTATATGCGTCGCTATACTCTTCTGTGAGAGCGTCGCTATCTGCATCGCTATAGGCGTCGCTATGAGCGTCGCTATATAGCGACGCTCATAGCGACGCCTATAGCGACGCCTATAGCGACGCAGATAGCGACGCTCTCGTAGCGACGCTTTTAGCGATGGTTATAGCGACGCCGGGGGTTATAAAAACCCAGTGTATTTCCGTCGCTAAGAGCGTCACAAGAGCACACAACCTCTTGTAGTGTTAAGGGTTGAGATAATAAGTATACTTTGCTAATCAGTTTCAATTATCAAGTCAACACCCATTTAATAGTGCTTCCAAATTTTCAAAGCATGCACTAAACAATTAGCTCTTTGTCATAAGTACTAAATTTAGATCATATGGTTTAAATTTATGACTTTCAAATGCAAGTGGATGGTTATCTTACATAAGAATTGCACCAATACCTTTTCCACTAGCATCAGCGACCACTTCAAAGAATGGTTGATCAAGATCAATCAATTGTAACATAGGTGCATTAATCAGAGCATTTTTTAGTGCAATGAATAAGCTTTCTTGGAAGTGATTCCATATATATGGAATGTTTTTCTTTAACAGGAGAGTCAAATAGTGAAATTTGTAAGCAAACTTATAAACAAACTTCCTGTAATAACTGCATAGACCAATGAAAGAATGTCGCTCGTACAGGTTTTTCGGTGTAGACCATGATTGTATAGATTCAATTTTCTTGAGGTCTACATGTATTCCCTTACCCGATACAATATGTCCCAAATATTCTATTTCATATTGGGAAAATGAACTCTTTTCAGGATCCAAGTATAGGTGGTTTTGTGACAGAAGGTCGAAGACACGTGTTAATTCTCCCTATGTTCTTGCACAAATTTGCTAAACACAAGAATATTATTAAAAAATAAAATAACAAAGTCTTATGGTTAATGAAAATACAGTTCATCATACGACCAAAGGTAGCTAGTGCATTTGTTAGAACAAATGGCATGACAAGAAATTGATAGTGTCCCGTTTGTGTTCTAGATGCAGTTTTATAGACATCTTCTTCAAACATTTTAACATGGTGATACCCCAATTTAAGGTCTATTTTGTAAAAAATGTTTGCCCCTTTGAGTTTGTCCAGCAGATCATACACTCTAGGAAAAGGAAATCTATTCTTAATGGCGATCTTGTTTAGAGCCCTATAGTCAATACACATACAAAATGTTCTATTATATTTCTTAGCAATAAGTAACGGAGCTCCATATGGTCAACTAATAGGTCTAATAAGGTCTCGGCCAAGTAGATTTGTGATTTGATTTTGTACTTCTTTGTGTGCGGTTTGGTTTACACAGTATGGCGCTCTACAAGGAGGTTCACTACCCAGAATAATATCAATTTTATGGTCTTCAAGTCATGATTGTGGTATTACAGGGGGAATATTATGCATGAAACATGTTTCAGTTGTGAAAGAAATTCATTGGGTGAAGAGTCTTGAGGAGTTTTGGTTTGAGCACAAAGTTGGTTTACATGCACTAAATTTGTTTTTCCTTTCTTTTGAATTGCTCGTTTAGCTTGAGTGTGAGAGTGTAATTGAAATTTTTATTTTCTAGGGTCTCTTGGATGGAATAGGTTCTGTTTTCATGAGTGAGAGTTAAAGTGCATGTTTTGTAATTGATTGGTGGGTTAAATTCATGTCAAAAAGGCATCCCCAAAATCAATTCAATACCATGCAAAGATGTGACTATAAATGCACGTGTATGAGAAAATTTACCAATGCAAATTTCAACAGTGAGTTGAGTTTTATAGTTAAAACGTTGATTATTAAAAAGAGTTTTGACTTTGTGAGGTGAAGAGAGTTGTGAAAGAGAAAGTTTTTGTGCCAATTGTGTAGAAATGATGTCATGGCTACTACCATCATCTAAAAGAATTGTGATATCTTCATCTTTAATTGTGCCTTTCACTTTGAGAAGAGTGTGTGAAGATATAGAAATATCTAGGAGAATGATCGTCATTGGCATCATACTTAGGATCATAGGCCTCACCATAATTGACTTCAACTTCATTCTTGTCCGGATTAACATCTTTGATGAGGTTGATTTGTGCATCATTTGAACGGTTTTTGTTGAATGGTCTTTGGTTGTGGTTGCATGCGACTCCATTAGATTGGCCATTGGAATGACCATTGCTCTTAGCAAGGTTGTTTGGACACTTATCTACATAATGACCAAACTGGAAGCATTTGGAACATTTCACCTTTTTATTACCGTTGGAAGATTGATTAGGGCCTTGATTGTTGAAAGGATTTTGGTTGCCCCTCAGCTGCATGGGATTTTTGTTGTTGCCATGAGGTTGAGAAGAGATATCAAAGTTATTACATGTGTGTCTCTTAATGAAGGTATGACTTTGGTCTTTGTTCCTATCAAAGTTAGGAGAGGAAGAAATTTTCTTGTTACGGTTATATTAGTAGATTGATCAACATGAAGTTGATCAATCTCTCTGCATTGAGTGTCTGCCTTTCTATTTCTTTTCATTGAGTGTCAGATTAATGGCCTTTGACATTGACTCTGGCTCAAAAATTTCCACTTCAAAACCAATTTGCAGTGCTAACCCAAATATATCCATGCGAGTATTGTGCTGACATCTTTAGTGCCATCAAAATCTTTTAATGTGAAAGCTTTTTTACTAATTTTATTTTTCTTTAGAGCAGGTGTAGATTCAGTGTGGCAGCGTGCAACAACTCATCTTCTAATTCTCTCCTTCACATGCGTTCATATGCAAGTGATTTATACAGGTTTGTAAGTTGTTCAACAACAGTGGGTGGTTGTAGAATATGGGCTGATTGCATGCCTTTTTTTATAAAGTTTTTTCTCTTTTGTGGTTTTTAACTTTTTTAATGCTATAAAGAAATATGTATATATGATTGGTATGAAAAATTATGGACAAAATAAAGTAAATAACAAAATAATTCATACTTAGCGTGACGATCGGTGATGTCGTCCGATCCAAATGTGGAGAGCACCAAGGCAAGGTCAAAAGCGGCGATCAGTTGAACAAGTCGGATGCAAGTAAATTGAAGTTTTGGCGTCTTATCTCCCAGGTTCCCAATCACAATGGCAATCAAGAATACGATCAAACTTTTGGATATGGTAACTTGGCGATGGCTAGCTCAACGCAACAATATACTACTACCTTTGGGTTTTTTTTGTGTAAACCACGGTGAATACGAGCTCTTTCATATGTTTTCGATATGAGCCGCAAAAAAATTAATTTCTCAAAACTTGTGAAGTTGATGGCGGCTGAGTTTCCTTGTGAGCAGCTAAGGGCTTTGATGTTGTGCAACCAAGGAGGTCTTTGGTTCACTTTCTTTATCGCTTTTTTTTGCAGCCGCCCAAGGAGTTGAGAGGGGGGATGAATTGGTGCTTAAAATGGGTGGCTTTAGTGTTCAATGGGCGGCCGACCATAACTTCAATAAGTTTCTTTTTGTGTTAACTTAAGTTAAGTTAGGTTGCTTGTTATGCTTGGTGCCTTGTAGCCAATGATTTTGTAGGGATTCTTGTAGGTTGATAGTGATTAGGGGTCCATCCTAAGGGTTCACTCCCACATTGTTGGCCGAGAATTAAAATAAATGCAAAGCTAATTGAATTGTGAGATCTCAAAACTTCTTCTTGATTGGCCTCTTATGTCATCAAATCCAAATTTTTCTCTTCCAACATCTTTCAATGGAATTTGATACCGAGTTGGAATCATGAATTACTCAAAGCTCTTCAGAATTTCCTTCTTCTCAATTTCTCACCCGTATATCTTCAAGCATGTGCAAATTTAGCAATTCCTCAAATTAAATGCTTCACATACTCGAGTTGCGACTGTGAATAGATTAAATTGTTTGAATAATATTGTTGATGAAGCTTCCCTTTGGAAACTTGATGTTTTCGATTCGAGAATTCTTCTTCAAATTTGAAAATCAATTGCCAATTAACTTGAACCAAATGCTCTGATACCACTGTTTGGAGTAGAAGGGGCAAATGGTTGCTTTATAATTCCAATTTGCTTGCACACTTACCCATCAACCTCTCACCATCTCTCCCAAATCCCAAGTACACACACCTAGACTATGATACCACACACACAAGTATAGACTTGATAGTGAAAGATTGTAAGAGGAAGATGATAGACAACATTAGAGAGTACATAGCATAGCATAACTTAGCATAAGAGAGAGATAGAAGAATCATTCAAATCAATGGCCTAACGAGTGTAGCCCCAAACTCCATGACACCTCTTGTGGAGTTTGGTATTTAATATTTGATATTACTTATTGGTGCCAAAAATTGGAGGCCCCTCTTTTACACATAGTTCCACTTTAGTTTATGAGTGGAGCATATCACTTAGGGTGGGTTCTCACTAATTATTTACAAGCAAGCCATAGTGGCGTATTGGAATATTAAACTATAACACTATGCAAATAAAAAACTTTGAGAATAGTTTATTGCCGAAGCCTTCTCCTCAACTCCTAGAATTCTACTATACACAAAATCAACTCACCATTAGTAAAAATATAAAGACAACACAATAATTAACCATTACATTCCAGCTATCCCAATTGTAATTAACCACATACAACAGGAGGGTGCCCAATCTCATAAAAATATATCACATGAAATGTGGTTTGCATAGCCAACAAGTAGTATTACCTTAAGTAAGGGATTTGTAGATCTAGTATATATGCAACATAAGACATTGCAAATTAAGATGAACCAAATGTTTTATGTGGTCATTAATTAAATTCACAAATATTTCATATTTGACTCACACAAATTTTTATATATAATTCTAGTTACAAAGAGAAAAAAAAAATATAGTAGTTGCAAATATGTCAAGCACATATATAAGTAGTTATCATGGATTATTGCATGCACCTTGCTCATTTTTCTAGAGTGTATACGTTTTAGTGAAACATCAACTGCTATTTTGTGTAGTTGCTTTTCATGATTGTAGTTACAATTGAAGTCTCTCTCTCTCTCTCTCTCTCTCTCTCTCTCTCTCTCTCTATATATATATATATATATATATATATAGAATGGATCCCACTTGCAATGGTTAATACTCAGTCTCTGTAACCACCTTAGTCCTATTGGCGATCAGGCTTATTCTCAACCAATTAAGCCCTTGTGTCTGCTTAAAGCGTATAAACCATGTGTTTTGAGTATTTTAACTTCTAACAATAGTTTCGTAAGAGTTTTAGGATGGTCATTTATTAATACTATGAAAAATGACAAAAATGACACAGTTTTGATATAGTTAGCTTGAAGACTTATTGCCAAGCACAAAGTTAAAGGTGGAATTTATAGCCCAAAAAAATGCCGAGTTTTTTATGCTCATAATTGGTGTTAGCGTAAAACGTTTTATGGCCAAAACATTTTACCCTTGTAACTTGGTGTTTCACCCCACAAAACATTTAAGTGTGATTATAGACTCGTCGAAATGCGTTTTATGGTGACCATGCTCATAAGAGACGTTCGTGAATGCAAAACACTTCAAAACTCAATTTGAATTCTTTGAATGATTCTAGATTGTTGCTTGATTAAGAGGAAATAAGAGTGTCCCATTACCAATCTAGTGTTAAATTTTTTTCCTTAGGCTGGGTTTAAATGAGCATTTTTGCTTCTCTATTTGCTTTCGGGTCACTGGTATGTACACAAAAATCATTGAGGGAGTCACATGTTTTGTTTTTCCTTCAAGTCCTCTCACATGCACTACTTTGTGGAGTTAGACTACTTGGTACGACAATAGCCGATTGGCAATTTGTTCAAAATATATTCCACAAGGGATATATTTTATGTTTGGCATGGCAAATGAGTATAAATTCAAGCAAGCTCGCCAAGAGATCCCTAGAGCAATTATAAATCTATATAGTAATAAAGATGCAGGTTCTGAACACAACAATTGATAGTAGCAGATATTGTAATTTCGCTTCTATGAAGCATTGTATACAATTAGAACACATTAATACAAGCTTTTGAATTTCAAAATTTGCAATCTTTATGCTACTCTCAAGCTATGTTGAATATGTGAAGTTGTTATCTTGTTCTGAGTATGAGTATTTCCTGTAAATTCAAATTCCATATCTATTGTCAGGTTGTGTTTGATTTTGTCTATAGTGCATTGAGATACATCAACATTGAACTCTTCTTCGTCTTCATTTTGATAATCATACACCTAGACTAGCATTTCCTCCTCATAGCCAGCACTTTCGATGTGATGCAATATTCCATTGCAAAATGTACACACTAATTTTTACACTCTATCAGTCAATCATCTGTTTTGAATAGTGCTACGAACATACTTCCACATACTTCAGTTTCTCTCCGAGCTTGAGTTTACTGCACATTGCACCAGTACTTTCATTGTAAGAGGGTGTAAGGTCGAGTAATGGTCTCCACCGAGACGGTTACGGAGTGAGCTCAACGAAACGAGCTTTGGAGCGAGTTTTTTTTTTCCACCACTACCTCCCATTGCCGCCCCTTAGCAACCGTCACCACCTAGCACCCTAGCCTACCACCACTGCTGGTTAGTGGTGCTAACTTACTACCACCATGTGCCGCCCCTACTCCTACCACCACCGCCCATTGCCGCCCCTCCCTCCAGTGGAGTAGCCAAGGACCTCCTCTCTCTCTCTCTCTCTCTCTCTCTCTCTCTCTCTCTCTCTCTCTCTCTCTCTCTCTCTCTCTCTCTCTCTCTCTCTGTGCGTTTCTATAACGTTAAAATTCTCCTCTCTTTCTCTCTATCTCTCTTAAAAAACCTAAAACATTAGCGATTATGCTAGTGCCTTTGGTTTTTTTTTAAATCAGACCCTGTCACCACTCCTCTTCTTTCCCTCTCATGATCCCTCCAACCCATTCCCTCTCTTTCCCCCTCTTCACTCTCTCTCTCTCTCTCTCTCTCTCTCTCTCTCTCTCTCTCTCTCTCTCTCTCTCTCCAATCCACCTATTTCCTCTCTCTGCACCCGACCTCTTGCTCTACGTCCACCCCTCCCTCTTCCATAGCTCCGATCCCTCTCTCTCTCTCTCTCTCTCTCTCTCTCTCTCTCTCTCTCTCTCTCTCTCTCTCTCTCTCTCTCTCTCTCTCTCTATATATATATATATATATATATATATATATATATATATATATATATATCCTCCTATCCCTTCCTCTCTCTCTCTCTCTCTCTCTCTCTCTCTCTCTCTCTCTCTCTCCCCCTCAACTTGCCACCCCTCTCCCCACCCTCTATTCCCTTTCTCTCTCTTTACTCCCACCACACCACTCCTCGAGTCCCTCCAGCCCTAGAGAGATGTATCATTTAATGGCCTAGAAACTTGTGTGTAGCAGAAAATAGCATGAACATAGTGAGCATTTCATTAGAATAGATTCCTAATGAGAATAACAAGAGTGCTTTGGTAGAGAGGGCAACAAAAAGCATAACACCTTGTTCGATAGCATGAACAATACTTTGAAAGAGAGAGAAATTAAGCAATTGACAACAGTTGAGGACCAAATTTTCTTGGAGCTTGTCCCCCCTCCCAAAGGCTTTGTATTATGGTTTCTCCCATTAAGAGAGACATTTTACAATACAATTCTTTGTGTTCCTTCAATACTAGCTAGTGCTGTGAAGATGGAAACTTCAAGCACTAAGCACAACACTTATTAAACACAACATCAATTCCCTCACGGTCTCAGACCCAAGAACTCACACATGTTCGAAGATGGTCAGAGCTAGCGGGGTATGAGAGTAGATTGAGAGGAAGAAGGAGTAGTCTTACGAGAAAGATATACATCTCCTCACATAATCGCTCATATTAGCATAGCTTAGCTTAGTAATTAGCATGGTAGAGGACATGAGCATGCATTGAATCTTGTCTCTTGGTTGGATTTTCATCACAAATCCAAGAGTTGTTGGTGTAGGCCTCCCTTCTCACAAGCTTGGAGTAGGTGGTAAGATTTCCATTAAAGCTTGAGAAGGAGGGAGAGAGAGAGAGAGAGAGAGAGAGAGAGAGAGAGAGAGAGAGAGAGAGAGAGAGAGAGAGAGAGAGAGAGAGTCTTCTTGCTTCACACATTGATTGTGTGAGTGTGTAAGTGAATAATGCCTTGAGAAAATCAGCCCCCTCTCTCTCTTGGTCAACCCCCCTTGCTAATTACTCATGCTACAACCCTATTGGACCTCCCAAACCTAGCCAATGAAAATTAAGCACCATAAGTGATAGCCTTTTGACATGTGTCCCCCTTTCCCTTTTGTGAGAGATTTTGCTAATTAATTAATGCAAATAAACTCTCATTGGACCCCTTTGTCTCGTGGCCAATAGGAATCAGGCAAGCCATTGGGCTGTTGAATGCTCATTGGACCCCTTGGGAGACTGTCTAATAGTCTTCTAGAGAGCTTAATTCCTATTGGTTCGTTTATTAGATGTTTCTAAATTAATTAAACTAGACTTACTCTAGCCTAATTCTCATTGGTCCACCTCCAAGGCCATCCAATAGGCTTTGAGTACACCTTGTGGGCATATGGCCTAGGGAGCTGACATGTGCCCCTCTTTCCCCTTGTGTACAAAGGAATCTTGTGTGTGTGTGAGTGAGTTTCTCTCTCATCCCTACTTCTTGGGCTTGCCCCCTTCTATGTAGGGCTTGACAAAGACTTTTGGGACACACACAAAGCATCCAATTTCCTAGGCTTTTGACCTTTCAACACAACCTTTCTTGATGGGCTGAACCTTAGGGTCTTTCAAGCCCATTTTTGCACATTACTCTTTTGTAGATGGCCCCACCTTTGGATCCCTATTTTCCCTCCTTTGGATTCCTACTGTGGCCGGTCTGCTAGCTTAACCAATATTCTAGCTTTTTTTCCCTGGAACTTTCCCATATTAAATGATCAGTTTAACATGAGAAAATCATTTAGGAGAATTAGATATTAGTTATTATGACATTACCTCTCTCTTGAAATCATAGTCGTCCTGGACTATGGGGTGGAAAAGATTTAGCATATTCATTAGTCCTTTTCCTAGCGGATAGAGGATCCCTATTTTACCCTACGACATCGTTCCAGAATGGATGACTAGTCCACTTGGCGCTTGAGAGCCTAAGCTTCCGCAAGCATGTCTGCACGTTAGTCCTATCAATCTTCCATAGTAGAGTGACAAGCTCTAGTTGGGGTTTGGGAGACGTCGTCTCCGCAAACTTGATCTAAGCATGCATACTATTTCATTTTTGTGCACAATCAAGAACTTAAGAGAGTCTTATAAGACAAAAAATTTGTTCATTTTTAACATTTGTACATTTTCTTACTCTAGGAAAGCATTGTAAGCATTGACAAGGTTTAGGTATCCTTTAATTGTATGCCTTGCATCCATCTAGCATCTTCAAACGGATAATTCTTAAACTTAATAAGATATCATCGGATAGTCTTACCACCTCTTAGTACCTTGTCTTCATGTCAGAGAATTGACTCAGGCTGCAACACCTCTTCTTGGTCCTCGATCTTCGGCGCGTCTTCAATTGTTGGTTCTTGTGGTGGCTCTCCTTTGTAAGGCTTTAGTAGGCTCACACAGAAAGAATTGTGTATGAGCCAGTGCTTGCGAAACATGAGTTGATACGGCATCTCATTGATTGGCCTAAGAATCTGGAAGGGACCATAGTACCTTTTTGCTAACCTATCATAGTACTTTTGGTGTCCCGTAGGATTCTTGCTCGTCATGTGCCTTAATCGAGCCTTGGGAAATTTGAGTAAGACTCAATCATTTTCTTTAAAGGCGTGGGCTCTTTTGTGCTTGTCAACAACAGCCTTTTGCCTTTGGTGTGAGATAGAGATAGCATCCTTAATCTTTTGGAAAGATTCTTGTAGGTCTCGGCTATACTCATTTGCAGCGAAGATCTTCCCGTGTACCTTAAGTAGCAAGGGACTTTTTGATCTTCCCTCAATTACCTCAAAAGGTGCTTTTCTCGTGGAAGTATGTAGAGTGTTATTGTAGGTATAACCACTAAGGGTAAGTACTTCTCCCATTGGGATCTTTGATCTACTTCCGTTACATAGGCTTTTAGTAGATCAAGAATTGTTAGGTTAGCTATTTCACTTTGGCCATCCGTTTGCGGGTGATAGGATGAAGAGAAGTTTAGCCTTGTTCCTAAATTCTCAAAGAGACCCTTCCAAAAATTACTGGTCATTCTAGGATCTCTATCCGACACTATGGACATTGGCAAGCCATGGTACTGAAGATTTGTGACAGTCTTTTTGATAGGTATAAAATGAGCTTGTTTAGTGAACCTATGTACTATCGCCCATATTCACGTATTCCCATGGATAGACTTAGGCAATCCAAAGATAAAATCCATGGATATGCTCTCCCATGGTGAATTAGGGATTGGCAAAGGTTGAAGCAATCCAAGTTGCTTCCCTCTATCAAACTTCGTCTTTTGGCATACGACACATTTAGAAACATACTCTTGTATGTTTGCTTTCATGGTAGGCCAATAGAATATGTTTCAATCCCCTTTAGGGTAGACTAAATCTCTCTGTGCCCTGCATAAGGAGGAGCATGATATTCATACACTACTTTCTCACGTAGTGAGCTAGTAACACATAGTCTATTGCCATAGAGAAGATAACCATCTTGTAAAGTAAATGGTTCCTCTTTCTTCCTTAGTGCAAGGGCTGAAATCACATCTCTAAAATCGGGATCAATAGCATACTCATCTATCATAGAAGATAGATCATTGTGAGTTGCTATGGAAACCACATTCACTCTCGTCCGTCTTGAGAGTGCATCGGCTACTTGATTATGCTTTCCAGCAATGTGAGCAATATGAAAATGAAATTGCAAAATAAAGTTTTCCCACATCATTTGTTTGTCGGAGAGCTTGGTCTTCGTCATGAAGTACTTAAGACTTTGGTGATCCGTTCGCATAATGAAAGGAGTCCCCAATAAATAGTACTTCCATGATTCTAAGGCATGTAGAACTACGAGGAGTTCCTTTTCATATATGCCTAGAGCTTGCTCAACAAGGTCGAGCCTTCGACTTCCATAGCCTATGGCGTGCCTTTCTTAAAGCAAAACAGCTCCAAGGCAATCACCACAAGCATCACATTGGACCTCAAATCGCTTTGAGATATCCTATATAGTGTAAGCAAGGTTGAGAGATAAGCTTTTCTTAAAGCTTTTGAAAGAATTTTTCTCCTTGGCAGACCATGTGTACCCAACGTTTTTCTTTCTTAGGCCATGTAATGGTCGTGCTATTAGTGAGAACTTCTCTATGAAGCGTCTATAATATGCGCACATACATAAAAAGATTCTTAATTCATGAAGATTCCTTGGTTTAGGCCATCCTTTTATTACCTCTAACTTTGATGGATTTGGATGCCATCTTGAGAGATAATGTGACCTAAATATTGAATCTCTTGTAAGAAAAAAGCACTTTTCTTTCGATTAACATAAAGTTTATTCTCTCTTAGAACTTGAAATATTACCTAGAGGTGTTGCTTGTGTTCGTCCAATGAATTAGAGTAGATGATGATATCATCAAAGAGCACTCCAGTAAAGGTTCGTTGAGGCCTGAATAGCTTCTCCATCAAGCGGTTGAATGTGGCTGGTGCATTGGTCAAGCCAAAAGGCATGACAATGTATTCGTAAAGACCAAACATAGTGCGAATGGCGGTCTTTACAATGTCTTGATAAACTATCCTTATTTGATGATAGCCACTTTTTAGGTCAATCCTACTAAAGTAGGTGGATCCTTGTAGCTTATCAAATAGGTCTTCTACCCGTGAAACAGGAAACCTATTCCTGATAGTGATCCTATTTAGTGCTCTAGAGTGGACACACATACGATATGTGTTGTCTTCCTATTCCTGATAGTGATCCTATTTAGTGCTCTATAGTGGACACACATACGATATGTGTCCTCTTTCTTTTGCACTAGTAGTACAAGAGAACAAAATGGAGATGAACTAGGACTAACCATGCCCTTCTCAACTAACTCATGCACTTGGTGCATAATCTCCTCTTGTTGAGCTTGAGAAGGTCTATAAGGAGGTTTGTTAGGCGGCGGTGAACTTTCTGAAAGAAGTTCAATTGTATGGTCATCACTGCCTCGTTTAGGAGGTAGCTCACAAGGGATATCATCAATAAAGACATCTTGAAACCCCTTGAGAAAATTGGATAACTCTAATTCCTTTTGATTTTGTATATTTTCTTTTGCTAAAACATTAGGTTCATTTTGAGAATCTTTAACACAAATCATGTACACAGAAATAGAGCTCTTTATTGATTTGTTGAAAGCATGTGTATGTACAATGGGTATGGTGTTACCCATTTCCTTAGCATCTATGTACATATCTTTTTCCCTTACCTTAAAGGAGATTCTCCTTTTATGAAAAATAACATTGGCAGCCATGCGATCAATCCATGGTGCCCCTAGGATTACATTCTCATGCATGAGAGGAGAGATAAAGAAGTCCTCTTTGTCCACATAGATTTGGACATGGAGCCTCAATTTCTCGATTAAGGGAGTGACTGAAGCTTCTTCCCCCTTGAAAGCACCGTCTGTGGTGGGTAGGACATCTCCCATCTCGTAAGCTTGCATGCCTAGCTTGGTGGCCAACTCTATGGATATGAAATTGTGAGTAGAACCGGGGTCAAAGAGAATAAAAGCATCATGTTCTCTTACCTTTCCCCAAGCATGGCATAGAGGAGATCCTTTGTGGTGAATTTCCTCCTCTTGGATTTCGACCAAGGTAGCTCTAGGAGGTTCATGGAAAGTGTTCTTTTGAGGACAAGCGCGGTACGCATGCCCTTGCTCGCCGCACTTGAAACAACGGTTATCCTTGCGATAACGCTCAAGCTCTTCAGGAGAGAGTTTATTTTTGGCTTTGTAAACTCCCTTCTCTTTAGCTTTGTTGGAGTTGCCCTTAGGAGACTTTTGGACAATGTCCTTCTCCTTAGGCTCATTGGAACCCTTGTTTTTCGTGGGCTTAGAATTTCTTTTAGCCCCCATCTAGAAATTGATTCAAGAAGACACCAGAGTATGGTGTATAACCGCCGATATGTTGTGTGGCCTTTGAGAGTTGACATACTCCCCCATTTCTTCAGTTAAGCCCGCACAAAATTCTTGCTTTTTCTCTTTAAAATCCAACTTTTTGAAGATAGTGGCTTTGAGTTGTAAGTCCCAAAACTTGTCTACATATTTGCGAATGGATTCATAGGGAGAGAGCTTTAAGCTTCTCCATTTGGTGAGTACTTTGTCTTTGGCATCGGTGGCCAGAACTCCTTCATAATGGAAGCTCTTAAAGCTTTCCATGTTAGTGGAGGTTCACCATTAGCCCGTAGGCTAGACCACCATTGCCTGGTGGACTTTTGAAAGTGCATAGCTACATGGCATAGCTTAGAGGACTCCGTGAAGCCCTCATCTCCATACGCCACATTGAACTATTGGATAAAGGCCAAGACTTTGTCCATAGCACCAAAGGTGCCATCATAGGTAAGGGAAGAGATGCTCTTCCCTCCCTCTTTGAATTTGTTGAGCTTGGACGACCTCTTCCACGCGGTGATAGCCATTTTTCGGCTATTATAAATTGTCATAGTGAGCTACCTCACCGTACCAAATTCACCCAAACACTATGGCTATCCCTACCATTTCACTGTATATAGGCGTGTGTGAGTTAGGGGACTTTTCCCGTATTTTCTTAAAAACCCTTAATTAGCTAGTCACTGGGCTAGTTGAGCCAAAAAAATAAAAAAATAATTTAAAAAATGTATAGTATGGCCTTTTTGTGTGTAAATATTTCATTATATATATGGCCTAAATATAGGGATTTTTATAATTATTTTGATATTTTATTTAAATATTTATATCTAGGTGTGTGTTTTATTAAACTTATGTATGCCTTCTTTCATCCTCTTGCACCATAAGTGTATTTTTTGCCAATGTGTATATACTCTAACCTCATATTTTTCTTTTATACAAATTACCCCCACATTTTCACCCTCACCCTCGTGAAAACAAAAAAATTGATTTCTACTTTCTTAGTCATGTTTATTATATTTATTTTCATTTACTTGCATACCTTTTTCACCCAAAATAATACAAAGAGGGACCATATCATATGATTCCAATATCTTTCCATATCCATAATTCCTCCATATTTATTTATTAATTTTTTACTCAATATTCTAACACCATGTGCTCATTGAGCTAAAATCCATGAATAGTCCATACACTAGTCCCACCATGTATATATTGCTTTATTCACCAATAATCCTCCTCCATGCATGTGTAAAGGGCAACTTGGATGCTTTGCATTATGATATGACAAAGGAGGGGATCACTCTTGGATGCATTGTACAAATTCAACAAAGAAGGGGGCCACTAAAAGACTTTTGCAGGCATAAAAAACAGGCTTTTTGGTGAGATTTTTGGCACCCATCTCCACTTCGAATTTGGAGAGGTGATCAAAAGATAAAATGTGAAACAAAATCTGAATAATCACCTCAAAAATTTTGGTGATTTTTGGAGCAACCACCGGTGAGCTATGATTTTTTGAGTGGACCCCAGTCTGCCCACTTTTCTCACAAAGTAACCCATAGTCTTCTCTCATCTCCTTTCCCACTTCCAGACACATACACTCATTACTCTCCATCCCTCACTCAAACCTGCAACTTTCATGGATTACTTCATCTTCTTCACCATTTCATCTCTTCTTACTCCATAGCTCAAAAGATTATCATCTCTACACACATATAGCTCAATTTCTCTCTCTAGAATCAAATTCATATTACCATAACCTCTTCATCCTTTCATAAAAGAGAAAAAATCAGCAATCTCAAGCCCTGCAAAAGGAGGAGTTTGATCATGGAGAACATGGAGAATTCAACTTCCCCATGGTCACAAGAACTGCACCGACAAAGTTCTACAACCGCTTCATTCATTGGAGGAGAAGGTGGAAAATTTCATTTACATCTTGTGGTTTCCACCAAATTGTGTATATTCTCATTCTTCTCTTACTTTTTATCATTGTATAAATCATATAATGCACCTTGAGTGCATATGCCATGTAATTTTACCCCATCCTACTAACTTCAAACTACTAACACTAACTGCTAACCTTTTTTTTGTAAATTGCACCCACTCTACTCTACCGTGGAGTAGGCAACCTCACACAAAAAATCACTCACCTCTCTAGAATCTTCTCTATTTCACCTCAATAATTCTCTCCTCTTGAGCCCACATCCATGTGACTCAAGAGACAAGAGAGCCCCACTCTCATAAGAACATATAAAAAATTTCATAAACATGATTTTCTATGAAAATGTTGATTAGGTATAATGCTAATTAGGGCTCTCCTCACCTATAAATAGAGCCCTTCTCCCTTTGTAAATGGCAAGTATCCCTACACTATTGCTCACTACTTTAAGCGTGCCATTCACCATCTTAGTTTTAGGGAGTGAGAGTGAGCTCTCTATGCACCATTACATGTGGTGTATATGAAAGCTTCTTTGAGCTAGTTGTAACATTGCAAGGGAGTGAGTGATTCATAACTTCCAATCAAAGTTGTACCTACTCTTGCGCATCAATTTAATCAATAAGTTGGGTGCAAATCGCGGGTCAAAACTCTCTTGAGTCTCTCCAATTCACGCTTGGCAACCTCATCTCGTTTGGTTTAAGGTGATGCGTTTTAATTTTGAGATTCTTTTGTAGTATCTGCTTATATGTGACTCAAGAGCTCTTGTGTTTGTTTTTGTTTCTTGGGAAAACATTATAAGAGAGTTGTATGGTGAGAGGTCTCCCATAACCCTAAGATAATGTGTAGATTGCAACATCATCAAACTTAATCGTGTCTCTTGACTCTCCTCTAAGCTGTTCATACACCCGTGTCAATCATTAAAATTGAAGCTGAATTCTTGCAAAAATCCCTCTCTCTCTTTGTGTGTGTGTGTGTGTTTGGTGTGTGTATTTGTAGCATTGAAAATAGTGATAGTGTACCCTTCCTTCTCACTTGTATTGCTAAGGGATTCTCCTTTTTTGCGTCCTAGTTCGCTCTATAACTAGGTGGTGCCCCTATCTTATTTGGGTTTGGCTATGGGTTTGTTGTTGTGTTGTGCTTGTGGTTGCCCCAGCCCAAATTGAGCAGCACGGGAGCCTTGAGGGGTGTTTAGAGGTCGCCTCTCTTGTTGCCCGCCCCGGACCGCCTCAACGGCATAGGATTTCCTATGGCCTCTTCTTTTTGATGGTTCAAAGGTTGCACCATCACTTTCTTCAGAAGATGAATAATTTGAGGAAGATGGAGATGAGGGTGACCTCTTTCTCGCCTTTTTATATCCTTGATCTTCTTTGTCTTCACCGTCACTTTCATAAGAGGAAGAGGATGAAGAAGATGGAGAAGAAGGTGTCCTCTTTCTCGCCTTTTTCTTCTCTAGTTTTTGTCATCCCTCTTTGAAGTATGGCGTGGAGAAAGTATGTGATAGTCTTCTCTGTTTTGGAGGTGATGGAGATCGTTTAGACCATTGTATTTGTGGAGCCATATCCCCGTCGAGGTGGCACGAAACTCACTTATTTCTTGTTCCTTCGATGGAGGCGCTTGAATTCTCCTTTAAGAAGGAGATGCGTCATCAAGGAGCAAATTTTTGAGCTCTTCATATGGATCCTCTTCTTCTTCTTGAATTGGAGAGAGGCCTATTTTTCTGGAAGTCTCACAAGGAGGCTTCCTAGGTGCTCTCTCGTCATGGTGGGGAGCTTCAATAATCCCATGAGCACGAAGCTGCCGTTGCACTTCACTTTGGAGGGATGGATTGCCCATGGCTTGTTGAAGCCTAGAAACAAGATAGTTAACAAGCATTGGGGCATCATTAGTAGCTTGCTCATTAGCAAAATCAGAGTTATCAACATTAATTTCACTCTCTTTACTATTGTCAGCCATTTGAACAACTTTTAGGTGTAAAATGTTTAGGTGTACTTTGGCACTTCAAGCCCTAGTTGCTACTCCTCTTTACCCCTTTAGAAAAAGCCCTCAAGCTACTATACCCATGGCTCGAATACCATTAATTGCAAGGAATAGAAGAGAGGGTCGTTCAACACAAAAACAGCACCGACTCCCATCAAGCTTCTAAGAGTTCAAGAGTGGTTAAGCCACAGGCAAGCCCCGTAGGACTCCACTATTAAGGCCATAGCTCTCGACGGTGATGCCTCATTAACTGCACAAAGGCAGGCACACTGTAAAGCTGAAAAATCCCTATTCTACTTACTCACCTGAAGTTAATAGTACCAACCATTTATAGCTAGCTTGAGGACCTCACTTCTTGAGCAAGAAAAGAGAAACCTTGTTCTCTAATACCAATGTAACATGTAATGGCCTAGTAACTTGTGTGTAGCAGAAAATAGCATGAACATAGTGAGCATTTCATTAGAATAGATTCCTAAGGAGAATAACAAGAGTGCTTGGGTGGAGAGAGCAACAAAAAGCATAACACCTAGTTAGATATCATGAACAATACTTTGAAAGAGAGAGAAATTAAGCAATTGACAACAGTTGAGGACCGTATTTGCATGGAACCGGTCCCCCCTCCAAAAGGCTTTGTATTATGGTTTCTCCCATCACGAGAGACATTTTACAATACAATTCTTTGTGTTTCTTTAATAATAGCTAGTGCTGTGAAGATGGAAACTTCAAGCACGAAGCATAACACTTTATTAAAGACAACATCAATTCCCTCATGGTCTCAGACCCAAGACCTCACACACCTTTGAAGATGGTGAGAGCTAGCGGGGTATGAGAGTAGATTGAGAGGAAGAAGGAGTAGTCTTACGAGAAAGCTATACATCTCCTCACATAATCACTCATATTAGCATATCTTAGCTTAGTAATTATCATGGTAGAGGAGATGAGCATGCATTGAAGCTTGGCTCTTGGTTGGATTTGCATCACAAATTGTTGGTGTAGGCCTCCCTTCTCACAAGCTTGGAGTAGGTGGTAAGCTTTCCATTAAAGCTTGAGAAGAAGAGAGAGAGAGAGAGTATTCTTGCTTCACACATTGATTTTGTGAGTGTGTAAGTGAATAATGCCTTGAGAAAATCAGCCCCCTCTCTCTCTTGGTCGACCCCCCTTGCTAATTACTCATGCTACAGCCCTATTGGACCTCCCAAACCTAGCCAATGGAAATTAAGCAGCATAAGTGATAGCCTTTTGACATGTGTCCCCCTTTCCCTTTTGTGAGAGCTTTTGCTAATTAATTAATGCAACTAAACTCTCATTGGACCCCTTTGTCTCCTGGCCAATAGGAATCAGGCAAGCCATGAGTGCACCTTGTGGTCATCTGGGCTAGGGAGCTGACATGTGTCCCTCTTTCCCGTTGTGTACAAAGGAAGCTTGTGTGTGTGTGTGAGTTTATCTCTCATCCCCTACTTCTTGCGCTCGCCCCCTCCTATGTAGGGCTTGACAAAGACTTTTGGGACACACGCAAAGAATCCAATTTCCCTAGGCTTTTGACCTTTGGACACAACCTTTGAATTTTAGAACCTTAGCATTTTGGAAGTCTTAATGGGCTAAACCTTAGCGTCTTTTAAGCCCATTGTTTCACATTGCTCTTTTGCAGATGGCCCCCCCTTTGGATCCCTATTGTGGTCGGTCTGCTAGCTTAACCAATATTCTAGCTTTTTCTCCCTTGGCACTTCCCCATATTAAATAATCAGTTTAACATGAGAAAATCATTTAGGAGAATTAGATATTAGTTATTATGACATTACCTCTCTCTTGAAATCATAGTCATCCTAGACTATGGGGTAGAGAGGATAAAGCATATTCATTAGTCCTTTTCCTAGCGGGTAGAGGATCCCTATTTTACCCTACACAGTGTTCCAAAATGGATGACTAGTCCATTTGGCGCTTGAGAGCCTAAGCTTCTATAAGCATGTCTATACATTATTCCTATCAATCTTCCATAAGAGAGTGACAAGATCTACTTGGTTTTTGGGAGACATCGTCTCCGCAAAGCTGATCTAAGCATGCATACTATTTCATTTTTTTGCACAATAAAGAAAAAGAGAGTCTTATAAGACAAAAACTTTGTTCATTTTTGAACATTTGTACATTTGCTTACTCTAGGGAAGCATTGTAAGCATTGACAAGGTTTAGGCCCATCCTTTAATTGTATGCCTTGCATCCATCTAGCATCTTCAAAAGGATAATTCTTAAACTTAATAAGATATCGTCTGATAGTCTTACCGCCTCTTAGTACCTTGTCTTCATGTCAGAGAATGGACTCGGCAGCAACACCTCTTCTTGGTCCTCGATCTCCGATGCGTCTTCAATTGTTGGTTCTTGTGGTGGCTCTCCTTTGTAAGGTTTAGTAGTGTCACATGGAAGCATTGTGTATGAGCCAGTGGTTGGGAAACTTGAGTTGATAGGCCACTGGTTGGGAACTTGAGTTGATAGGCCATCTCATTAATTGACCTAAGAATCTGGAAGGGACCAGAGTACCTTTCTGCTAACTTAGCATATTACTTTTGGTGTCCCGTAGGATTCTTGCCCACCGTCGTGTGCCTTAATCGAGCCTTGGGAAATTTGAGTAAGACCCAATCATTTTCTTTAAAGGATTGGGCTCTTCTGTGCTTGTCAGCAGAGCAACCTTTTGCCTTTTCAGTGAGGAGATAGCATCCTTAATCTTTTGGAAAGAGTAGGTCGCGGCTATACTCATCTACAGAGAAGATGTTCCCATGTACCTTAAGTAGCAAGGGACTTTTTGATCTTCCCACAATTACCTCAACAGCTGCTTTTCCTATAGAAGTATGTACAGTGTTATTGTAGGCATACTCCACTAAGGTTAAGTACTTCTCCCATTGGGATCTTTGATCTACTTCCGTTTAGTAGATCAAGAATTGTTAGGTTATCTATTTCACTTTGGCCATGCGTTTGCGGGTGATAGGCCGAAGAGAAGTTTAGCCTTGTTCCTAAATTCTCAAAGAGACCCTTCCAAAAATTACTCGTCATTCTAGGATCTCTATCCGACACTATGGACATTGGCAAGCCATGGTACTTGAAGATTTGTGAAATGAAGAGTGTTGCCATTTGATGGGCTTTGATAGTCTTTTTGACAAGTATAAAATGAGCTTGTTTACTGAACCTGTCTACTATCGTCCATATTCCCGTATTCCCATGGATAGACTTAGGCAATCCAAAGATAAAATCCATGGATATGCTCTCCCATGGTGAATTAGGGATTGGCAAAGATTGAAGCAATCCAGGTTGCTTCCCTCTATCAAACTTCGTCTTTATGTTTGCTTTCATGGTAGGCCAATAGAAATATGTTTCAATCCCCTTTACGGTAGACTGGATCCCTCTTAACCCTTCATAAAGAGGAGCATGAGATTCATATATTACTTTCTCACGTAGTGAGCTAATAACACATATTCTATTGCCATAGAAAAGATAACCATATTGTAAAGTAAATGGATCCTCTTTCTTCACTAGTGCAAGGGCTGAAATCACATCTCCAAAATCAGGATCAATAGCATACTCATCTATCATAGAAGATAAATCATTGTGAGTTGCTATGGAAACCGTATTCACTCTCGGCCGTCTTGAGAGTGCATCGACTACTTGATTATGCTTGCCAATAATGTGAGCAATATGAAAATGAAATTGCAAAAGGAAATTTGCCCACCTCATTTGTTTGTTGGAGAGCTTGGTCTTCGTCATGAGGTACTTAAGACATTGGTGATCCGTTCACAGAATGAAAGGAGTCCCCAATAAATAGTGCTTCCATGAGTCTAAGGCATGTAGAACTGCAAGGAGTTCCTTTTCATATATGCCTAGAGCTTGCTCAACAGGGTCGAGCCTTCGACTTTCATAGCCTATGGCGTGCCGTTCTTGAAGCAAAACAGCTCCAAGGCAATCACTACAAGCATCACGTTGGACCTCAAATGGCTTTGAGAGATCCGTTAGTGTAAGCACAGGTTGAGAGATAAGCTATTTGAAAGAATTGTTCTCCTTGGCAGACCATGTGTACCTAACGTTTTGCTTTGTTAGGTCATGTAATGGTCCTGCTATTAGTGGGAACTTTTCTATGAAGCATCTATACTATGCGCACATACCTATAAAGCTTCTTAATTCATGAAGATTACTTGGTTTAGGCCATCCTTTTATTACCTCTAATTTTGATGGATCCATTTGGATGCCATCTGAGAGATAATGTGATCTAAATACTGAATCTCTTGTAAGAAATATTCACTTTTCTTTCGATTAACATAAAGTTTATTCTCTCTTAGAACTTGAAATATTACCTGGAGGTGTTGCTTGTGTGCCGTGCTTTCTAGCAAGGAGAGCAAGCATGCGGTTGTTGGATCCAGAGGGGAAACTACTCATTTTTGGCTTCTTCTTCAGAGAGAAGTGTTTGGACAGCAGTAGGATCTTCTTCATCCCTTTTGGAGGAGCTTTCTATCGTTGTGTTTTCTTCGAAAAGATGGATTGGCGGATTTGCTTTGCCTTTTGCAAATGCACGTCTTTCTTGTAGCTGTCAATGGAGCTTCCTATCCCTTGGGTAGCAGGTTGATGATTCAATTGCAATTTTGTTCCAGATTTTGGATTATGGATGACAGAGGGGGATTTCTTCCCAACCTGAAGCAGGGGATGTTCCATGATGATTTATTTTCCATCTATGGATGGAAGTTCCAGTTCCACCTTTAGTAGACTCTTGTTTATCCGGTATGAAAAATTTCAGGTAGATGTTCCAGTGCATGTGTTGGAGTTGGCTTTGACTTCTACCTCCATAACCACTTCTTGTTTCATCATCTGACTTCCCTTGGATTAGGTGTAGAAGTGGAGCATGTGGTTTCATACCCTTAGCCAACAATGAAAACAGTACAAGGAGGTTATGTTGGAGTATGGTCC
>NW_028221407.1:132473-166651 GCF_014529385.1 Adiantum capillus-veneris | reverse complement strand
AAAATCCCAATTCCCAGGTTGGACAACTTTCAATATATCATGTATAAAATATAGAGATTTGTCAAAAATTTGAGTTTTCTTAAGGTCTCATTCCACTTTATGCACATACAATACACAATGAAAACAACTAAAAATCATGGTTTCAATCAATTGGATTATTAGGAGAGAGTATATTGCATCCATTATCGTTGTCTATGTTCTACTGTCCTACCTACAACTTATCTCAACATGGAGAGCTTGGTTTCTAGGTCCACCACTTGTCCAAGTTAATGTAAAAGTGACTCAAGGTTCACAACTTGTGAAAGCAAGGATCCATTGAGGAATACAATCCACTTGGCTATTTTTCCTAATTTATTGCATGTGACATTTAAGCAAGGTCCACTTCTAATCTATAACTTCTTAATTTGAGGCATGGGGCATACATAAAATATGTAGCATATGCTCTATTGCCTCATAGGAAGGTTGGTTTCAAGGTGCACTTATCCATGCTAGCCTATCTTGGAGAAATGATGGAGCTTGCTTCTCTCCTTGTTTCAATGGAGACTAGCTTGGACAAGTGGTGGACCTTTGCTTCTCTCTATGTTTCAATAGAGTTAGCTTGGACAAGTGGTGATCTTGGAACAAAACCCCATGTAAAACATATCATGGGTATTCCAAGTGATTAGAAAGATTACCATTTAAGATATAACCTTATAGGTTGGACAACTAGATCTTGGCTTGGAGAAATGGTGGACCTTTGATTCTCTCCATGTTTCAATGGAGTCTATCTTGGAGAAATGGTGGAGCTTGCTTCTGTCCATGTTTCAATGGAGCCTAGCTTGAACAGTTGGTGGACCTTTGCTTCTCTCTATGTTTCAATAGAGTTAGCTTAGACACGTGGTGGATCTTCAAAATAAACCAACTACTATCAATGTTGCCTAGCTTGGACAAGTGGTGGAGTGTTTCTCTACTCCATGTTTCAATGGATCTTAGCTTGGACAAGTGTTGGACCTTAAAACAAAAACCCCATGTACAACATAGAATGGATTTTCTAGATTTCAATGGAGTCTAGATTTAACAAATGGTGGAGCTTGTCTTCATCCATGTTTCAATGAAACTAGCTTGGACAAGTGGTGGACCTTGTAACAAACCCTCCCATGTACAACATATCATTGGTTTTCTAAGTGATGGGAAGGAATACCATTCAAGATATAAACTTATAGCTTGGATAAGTAGTTGACTTTAAAACCAAATTCATCATAATACAATGAAATACAGGTCAGCCAATTCCTAAATCTTGAGACCAAACCTCCCATGCTATTAGAGATAATATATTGGATAAGTGGTGGACCTTCTATTATTTTCCCATGCCTAGTTTAGACAACCGGTACACTTCGCAGCTATAAAGGTTGGACGAGTTGTGGAGCCTTGTTTCTATCCATGTTTTAATGGATCCTAGCTTGGACAAGTGGTGGACCTTGGAAAAAAGCTTCCATGTACAACATATATGAGGTTTTCCATGTTTTAATGGAACCTATCTTGGACAAATGGTGAAGCTTTCTTCTCTCCATGTTGATTTTGGAACTACCTTAGACAAGTGGTGGAGCTTTTCTTTTCTACTCTTCATAATACAATGAAGTATATGTTGGTTACATGGTGAATCTTAAGGCCAAACCTCCCATTTTACTAGAGATGATAGGTTGGACAAGTGGATCAACCTTCTATCATTTCTCCATGACTATATTGGACAATTAGTAGACATAACATCTCTCTATGTTGTCTAGAGATGAGCTTGGACAAGTGATGGACCCTGCTTCTCTCTTCCCTTGGTTTACTAGTTTGAAGACTCAGTATATATACTTTCTTAGATCTAGCTTGAACAAGTGGTGGACCTTGCATCCACAATCTTAATTCAGTACAAAAAAGTATATGAAAAAATAACATAGGAATCTTGGTTTGAAGGTCAAGCAATTAGGTTCCAAATGCACATAATAATATATTTTCCACCCATATTAAAAGAAAGTTAAATATGTTATTACCAAATTGACAAAGGTAACGTCCAAGAATTATATCTTTCCATCTTGTCAGATCTAAATCTTCATCAAGGCGACATGCATGTATACATCAACTTTCAAGCCATTCAAGAATACATGCACTTAGATTCCATAGTTTTGTTTTCAAAGTCTTTTAGGTTCTAAAACTCTTTCACATAAAGTATGTAATGACAAAATTCTTGAAGCAAACATTTGTGCCCAAGAAAAAGATCCCTCTCACATATTTAAAGTCCATGAATTCTCTGATCCACACTTACAAGTTTTATTTTGACATCAAACATCAATTCTTTCATAGTTCCAAATAAATGCAACCTCGATATGAATTGACAAAAAATGAATTTCTTTTACTATATGACCCAACATAGGCCCCAATCAAATAAAAAATGAGTCCCCAAAAATTTGGGTGCACTCTAGCAATACATCAGAGTCCCCTTACAATAGGATGCACTCCAATAGTACATTGAAGTCCCCTTAGAGTAGGGTGCACTCCATTCAAGTGTTCATAAAATTGACACACCTTTAAAAAAAAAAAAAAGACTATATCAAATTATACAAATGTTGAAAGATACACACTAGAATAAAAAAAGCATCTTATAGCCATATTTATTCAATGCTTTCGTGTTGACAAGTACACACCAAGGACATAATTTGTCTCAGAATCACTATACTGATTTACAATTGTGTTGTATGTATAGACTCTCTTATCTCTTGCATACAACCATCCTACCAACCATGGAATTATGGTTCTCTGCAAGAAGTTTTGAAGTTGCTCGGAAGTTTGCCTCCACATCTTTGGAAATATAAGATATGTCCCTGGCATGTTCCACATCACCCTATATGGAGTGTCATCAAAAATTAAGGTATTGTTTGCATCCAAATCCTCAAATATCTTCCAAATATCACTCAGATTTTTGTGATAAACCCTTGTAAATCCTAACATGATATTTGGATTTTGGCAATTTTTGTTACTCATAAACACCTTGAACTTGGTATACTGCTCAGGAAAACACTTTTGTGTGATGCGTTGCACCCTTGTTAAGTTATAGCAACTCCATATCCATAGCTCAAAGTATTCAGCACAAAAATCCAAAAAACTTTGTGCGTCTGGTCGCACCACATGATAAACTTCATCTTTGTCCTCCACAAGTCGCATGTGTTGAGCCCAAGATGGCATAGAATCTCCATGTTTCATTTCAACTGTCTTGAGAAGTAACCCCTCTAGATCCAAGATAAGTACTCTTTTGATGTCCTTGAAAGCAAGTGGTAGGTGATAAGGAGGTGATTCATTCCTTGGACAAGGTCTTGGAGGAGGTTGGATGGGTTATTCAATAGTTTTCTTCAATTTATGCCAGCATATAGCCAATCCATTTTTCTGTAATGGTTCTGAAATTAAAGAACAAAGACACTTAATGCAAACACAACAATAGACATGAGTTTTACATTGTCTACCCTAAGGTTTTATTAGATACCAAAATCCATCTATGATCTACTCATTAATAGAAAGAAAGTCAAATTAAAATCCTGACTCTTTTTTATGCTACACTCTCTCTTAGTCGCAATACCATGGAGTTCAACTAGACTTAAGTCAACTAATAACTACTACTTGTTGTTAAAGGTATTCTTGAAGTGTATAAGGCTTAAACAATGCTCTAGTGTAGAATGGGTATTTAGGTCTCAAGGTCTACCACTTATCCAAGCAAAGATCCATTTAGATATGGAAACCCAATTTTTCTTAATATAATGATATAGAGTGGACAAGTGGTGAATCCTGAGACCAAGCCACTCATGCTACTAGGGATAATAGGTTGGACAAGTGGTGGACCTTGAATGTAAACCCCCCATGTACAAAGTATCAGGGTTTTGGGTATTTCAATGGACTCTAGCATCTTGGAAACATGGTGGAGCTTACTTCTCTCCATGTTTCAATGGAGTCTATCTTGGATAAATGGTGGAGCATCATTCTCTCCATGTTTCAATGGAGCCTACCTTGGACAAGTGGTGCACGTTTGTTTCTCTCTATGTTTGAACAGATTTAGCTTGGACAAGTGGTGGACCTTGGAACAAAATCCCCATGTAAAACATATCATGGACATTACAAGTGGTGAGAAAAAAATACCATTCAATATATAACCTTATAGGTTGGAAAAGTGGTGGACCTTAACACCCAATTATTATTAATATAATGACATAGAGTGGACAAGTGGTGAATCTTGCGACCAAACCTACTAGGAAAAGTACGTTGGACAAGTGGTGGACCTTGAATGCAAACCCCCCATGTACAAATATTTACTCATGCTACTAGGAATAATTTGGTATTAAGGTCCATGTTTCAATGGAGCCTAGCTTGGAAAAGTGGTGGACCTTTGTTTCTCTCTATGTTTCAATAGAATTTGCTTGGACAAGTGGTGAACCTTGGAACAAAACCCCCATGTAAAGCATGTCATGGGCATTACAAGTGGTGAGAAAAAATACCATTCAAGGTATAACCTTATAGGCTGGACAAGTGGTGGACCTTAGCACCCAATTCCTCTTATTATAATGACATATAGTGGAAAAGTGGTGAATTGTGAGACCAAACCTACTAGGGATAATAGGTTGGAGAAATGGTTGACCTTGAATGTAAATCACCCATGTACAAAATATCATGGGTTTTGCGTATTTCAATGGAGCCTAGCATCTTGGAGACATGGTGGAACTTACTTCTCTCCATGTTTTAATGGAGCCTATCTAGGAGAAATGGTGGAGGTTCCTTCTCTCCATGTTTCAATGGAGCCTAGCTTGGACAAGTCGTGGACCTTTGTTTCTCTCTATGTTTGAATATGGTTAGCTTGGACAAGTGGTGGATCTTGGAATGAAACTCCCATGTAAAACATATCATGGGCATTTCAAGTGGCGAGAAAGGATACCATTTAAGATATAACCTTATAGGTTGGACAAGTGGTGGACCTTAACACATATAATGACATAGAGTGTACAAGTGGTGAATCTTGAAACCAAACCACTCATGCTACTAGGGATAATAGGTTAAACAAGTGGTGGGCCTTGAAATAAAACCCCCTAGAGTGTTTCAATGGAGCCTAGCTTGGAAACATGGTAAAGCTTGCTTCTCTCCATGTTTCAATGCAGCCTATCTTGGATAAATGGTGCAGCATCATTCTCTCCATGTTTCAATGGAGCCTAGCTTGGACAAGTGGTGGACCTTTGTTTCTCTCTATGTTTGAATAGAGTTATCTTGGAAAAGTGGTGGACCTTGGAACAAAAACCCCATGTAAAACATATCATGGGCATTACAAGTGGTGAGAAAAAATACCATTCAATATATAACCTTATAGGTTGGACAAGTGGTGGACCTTAACACCCAATTATTCTTAATATAATGACATAGAGTGGATAAGTGGTGAAATTGGGACCAAACCTACTAGGGAAATAGGTTGGACAAGTGGTGGACCTTGAATGTAAACGCCCCATGTACAAAATATCACTCATGCTACTAGAAATAATTTGGTATTAAGGTCCATGTTTCAATGCAGCCTAGCTTGGAAAAGTGGTGGACCTTTGTTTCTCTCTATGTTTCAATAGATTTATCTTGGACAAGTGGTGTACCTTGGAACAAAAACCCCATGTAAATCATGTCATGGGCATTACAAGTGGTGAGAAAAAATACCATTCAAGCTATAACATTATAGGTTGGACAAGTGGTGGACCTTAACACCTAATTCCTCTTAATATAATGACATAGAGTGGACAAGTGGTGAATCATGAGACCAAACCTACTAGGGATAATAGGTTGGACAAGTGGTGAACCTTGAATGTAAACCCCCCATGTACAAAAATTATGGGTATTGGGTATTTCAATGGAGCCTAGCAACTTGGAGACATGGTGGAGCTTATTTCTCTCCATGTTTCAATGGAGCCTATCTAGGAGAAACAGTGGAGGTTCCTTCTCTCCATGTTTCAATGAGCCTAGCTTGGACAAGTGGTGGACCTTTCTTTCTCTATATGTTTTAATAGAGTTAGCTTGGACAAGTGGTGGACCTTGGAATGAAACCCCCATGTAAAACATATCATGGGCATTTCAAGTGGTGAGAAAGGATACTATTTAAAATATAACCTTATAGGCTGGACAAGTGGTGGACTTTAACACATATTTCTTCTTAATATAATGACATAGAGTGTACAAGTGGTGAATCTTGAGACCAAACCACTCTTGCTACTAGGGATAATAGGTTGGACAAGTGGTGGACCTTGAATGTAAACCCCTCATGTACAAAATTATGGGTTTAGGGTATTTCAATGGAGCCTAGCTTGGAGACATGGTGGAGATTGCTTCTCTCAATGTTTCAATGGAACCTATCTTGGAGAAATGGTGGATCATCCTTCTCTCCATGTTTCAATGGAGCCTATCTTGGACAAGTGGTGGACCTTTGCTTCTCTCTATGTTTTAATGGAGTTAGCTTGGACAAGTGGTGGGTCTTGGAACAAAACCCTTTGTAAAACATAGCATGGACATTACAAGTGATGAGGAAAAATATCATTCAAGATATAACCTTATAGGTTGGAAAAGTGGTGATGGACCTTGAAAAGTGGTGAAGGATACCATTTAAGATATACCCTTATAGGTTGGACAAGTGGTGGACCTTAACACCCAGTTATTCTTAATATAATGACATAGAGTGGATAAGTGGTGAATCTTAAGACCAAATCACTCATGCTACTAGGTATAATACGTTAGAGAAGTGGCATTTAGATTTGATGTTGGTGTGGTTTGGTGTTGTTATGGTGTATGAGTCAATGGAGCCTAGAATATAGGGAGACATGGTAGATCTTGATTCTTTCCATGTTTGAATGGCACCTATCTTGGAAAAATGATGGAGGTTACTTCTCTCCATACTTCAACGGAGCCTAGCTTTGACAAGTGGTGAACCTTTTTCTCTCTATGTTTGAAAGAGTTAGCTTGGACAAGTGGTGGACCTTTGCTTCTCTCTATGTTTGAATAGAGTTAGCTTGGACAAGTGGTGGACCTTGGAATGAAACCCCCGTGTAAAACATATCATGGGCATTTCAAGTGGTGAGAAAGGATACCATTTAAGATATAACCTTATAGGTTGACAAGTGGTGGACCTAATACATAGTTCTTCTTAATATAATGACATAGAGTGTACAAGTGGTGTATCTTGAGACCAAACCACTCGTGCTACTAGGGATCCTAGCTTGGACAAGTGGTGGACCTTGGAAAAAAGTCCCCCTGTACAACATAGATGAGTTTTTTCATGTTTTAATGGAAGAGAGATTCGACAAATGGTGGAGCTTGCTTGCTTATCTCCATGTGGATTTTAGAACTAGCTTGGACAAGTGGTGGAGCTTTGCTTTTTTACTCTTCATAATACAATGATGTATAGGTTGGTTACATTGGATGAATCTTAAGGCCAAACCTCCCATCTTACTAGAGATGATAGGTTGGACAAGTGGTCAACCTTCTATCATTTCTCCATGCCTATAATTAGACAATTAGTAGAACTAGCATCTTTCTATGTTGTCTAGAGCTGAGCTTGGACAAGTAGTGGACCTTGCTACTCTCTTCCCTTGGATTATTAGTTTGAAGACTCATTATATATACTTGCTTAGATCTATATAATTACTCATTAGTTAGGTTACAAGTGGGTATGTAATTTGTTAGCCTCAAGGGACTTTGAATATTGAATAGTAAGAAAGTCAAGTGCTGGTTTGAAGATCTTTTGCTTATCTAAACTAGACTCTAACTCAATAATAAGTTTCATAAGTTCCACGAATTGTCCTATCTAGGCTCCAAAAGAGTCTTAATTGGTTTGTGCTAGATTCTAACTTCCTTGATGGGGTAGAATCCTAGAAAAATGAGGCACTATAAGTTTTACCTTAGCTCAAATGGATTTTTCACTTAAACTCGACTGCAATTTGGCTATCTAGTCTTTGTCTCGATGGAGTTTAACACTAGATACATAGTAGTGATATTTAAGCTTCATGTCTCTTCACTTGATCGAGATATGAGACCATACTTTCAAGGTCACCACTTGTCTTACCTAAAGACCAATGTGAGACATGGGAGCAAGAAAGCCATCCGATATTGTTTTAAGGACTATTACATAGGCAATCAATAACTTAAGTAAAGCAAAAAGACTTGGATCTTTCACAATTAATAACTTAAGTAAAGCCAAAAAGACTTGGATCTTTGACAGTTTTTTTCAAACTAAAAAAGCACAATCTCATGCTAACAAAACTATAAATCACAATTGAAAGGTTTGAACAAGAAAAAGATCAACAATCTTAATAAGAAGGATACTTTTCATTTCATTTGATGATTACAAACTAAAATAAAGTCTCTCAAGAAATTGATAAACAAAAAATGTAGGTGACTGCTTCATTATTTTGAGCAAAAATATCAAAATCTCTATTGATTGAGCTCCATCTAGTAGTATCCTTTGTAAGATCCTGCAAGAAGGAATAAAAAGAAAGATTTGTTAGATACCATGCACATGAGTGTTCAAGCATGTGTATCAAGAATATATGACATGTCACTAGTACCTTAGGGTTGCTTTCTATCCAGCCTTAGAAGATTGTTCTCAGCTTTCACCTTATTTATATAAGCCTTTGCTGTGGTTGCCTTCAAAACTCCTTTTGTGTTACAACCCAATTGCCTAGCTAAAGTGGTCAATTGTGACGCCTTCATGCTTTCAATGGGTGTACGCTCCTTTGCCAAGATCTCTTGTATTTGGGCTCTTCTCATTTCATTGCGGTGGCTTGTGTCACTTGCATCTTCAATGATAGTTTCATCTCTGTCACCTTTTGCAGGTGGTATTCTTCTTGTAAAGAACACCTTAGCTGACCAAACATCATTTTTCTGCTTCCAATACTCCATGATTTGTTTGTATTCACTATCATTTGTCACTATAGGTTGTCCATAACGATTAGAAGCAATTAAATCACGCACATCCCTTCTCTCATCAAGCTGAATCAAGTATGGCAGTAGCTCCTCCAAGAGCATATTGTCAACCATCTTCTCAGCATCAAATTGTGGTGGAAAAATGCAATTGTTTGCTGGTGAAATACATCCCTTGTAAGGAGAGTCATCAATAAGCACTGTTCTTTGTGGATCACATTCAAACCCCATGGCAATTTTGGCTAGAGGCTTGAACATTGCCTCAACGTTTGGATTGTCGGGTCTAAACAATTTTTGAGTTTGAGCGGTGTAGCAAACATCTTGCGACCAAATTGCAAAGAAAGGCAATGTATCCTCAGCTAAGTTGTTTAGTGCTGCAAGGATTTGATACACATTATTCCTAGTAGCTGTCGACCAAATTGCAACATTAAACCTTTGTAAAATAGTCTTCAAGAATTGGATGCAACCTGGCCTGAGTATAATATATCTTTTTGAATCCATTTGCACTGAGTTGTGGTGTGAGGATGGTTGAGGGGAACGTTTCAACAATAGACCATTTAAATCCAATATAATTGTAAGCATGGATTTCTCAACATCTACGCTACATGACGTAGTACCAATTGGCAATAGCTCGTGAGTGGACTTTTCAGTCTCTTTTGATGTATGTTGCATTTTTGAAGCATCGATTTCTTGGTTCTCATTATTGGAAGCTTGCTCAAGTTGCACAACACTAGACTCTAGTATAGAAATATCATCCATCTTGGGCACTTTAGAAACCATAGAATCTATGGATTCTATAGTTGTTGACTGAACCATAGGAGCATTATCCATCCCAGTTTGTGAATCTAAGAAAACACACACACAAATGGTATCTCAAAACCACTAGAATTTTATTCACCATATTTATATGTAGAACTCCTAGTAAGAAATTTATTTAAGGTAAAGTCGTTGTTAGAATCCTTGCAACCATTTTCAGCATTCGTACACCAAACACCACTTGTCTAAAATACAATCTACTAACTCAACATTTTCCATCCTACACTTTATTAAAGATGAGTACTTAAAGTGAAAACTAAAAGCCACCCTTGTTGAGGAAACATGGATACAAGGTCCACCAAATGTCCAACCTAGACTACAAGAAAATAATTAGAGATTTGGCTTAGATTTGGATTCAAAGGCCACCACTTATTCAAGTAAGATAACTCCACTTGTTTAAGACAGTAATGTTTGAAGCCCCACCACTTGTCCAACCTAGACATTGATTAAATTTTGGTAAGATTTATCACAAATCTAGAGTAGAATCAAGATTCTATGGCCAAGGTAGTCAAATATGTTAGACAACACACAAAGCATAAGAGCACTCTAGATTCTCGTTGAGCATAAACTAAACAATAATCAAATGTTATATTTACTTGAGATTTCATCCATGAAAAATGAAAATGATGCATGTACTTGAGATTTCCATCCATGTACAATACTTTACAATGTCAAGTAAAGTTATAGTCAGCAAACAACTCTTCTCCTGCTTCAACTTGACAAATAGTCTCAATGCATACATGGCCATATTCTTCTGACTTGATGTGTGAAGAGGTGCATTTATGCCAAGGTGGCAAATTTGGATCAAATGTATAGCGTACGTTGGGACAGACATTTGTACTGTGAGAACTATTTATATAGCCCGACACGTTTCCTTCTTCTACACAACCAATAATGTATGATTGATCTTCCTCTTCTTCTATGTTTGGATCCTCTAGAAGAGAATATTTATAAGCTCTTGGAAATATTTTGCATATCTTTTTCCAGTCTTGAAATCTATACTTATGCCCTCCATAGTTTAGAATAGTCAAACCACTTTCCAGGGTAGTATGCACAAATAGCCCATAACCAGCTCCTTCAATACATGAAAGTCGCACTTCAAAATCCACACCGTTAATATGGAAAATTACATCTTTGGGAATAGGAAAAGTTGGTGTCCCAAAAGGATCTTCATGCCAATCATAGTGTGAAATACATCTAGTTTTTATATCACTTAACTCCTTTGTGTCTGCAAAAAGAAGAAAATATTATGCATAAAATAATGACAATATCAAAGAAAGATATCATTATTTTATAGTCCAATAGGTCCATTGTATGGAAGACTTAGAGTGCCTCTTACATGGTGCCTCCAAGGTTTCCAAAAAATAAAATCATTGGAAAAAAAAGGCCACTGTGTCTCCAATCTATTGCCCATTTGAAGCATAGAGAGAACCAAGGTCCACCACTTGTCCAAGCTAGACATGGAGCATTGACACAAGATCCAACACTTATCCAAGAACCCTATAGTATATGTGGTAACATGGGATGCATTGATGCAACAAAAGTAGTCTAGCCTCCTCATCCATCTCTTTTTTCTTGTAGCCTAGAGGGATTAGTTTCAAGGTCTATCACTAGTCAAAAACTACACATAGAACATTGATACAAGGTTCCACCACATGTGAAACCTATCATCTCTAGTAGCATGGATGGTTTGATATCAAGGTTCATCGCGTGTCCTACCTATACTCTATTGTAGCATATAGATTCTGGTTTGGTGGTACTACACTTGTCCAAACTTGGCTTGTTGTTGATATCTGGAGGTAATCAAGGGTCCTCCACTTGTCCAAGTTAGGCATATAAAACAATTGCAAGGTCCACCATGTGTACAACATATGATTGATTATAGCATGCATGGTCTTATTTCATGGGCAACCATCTTCTCTCCAACATGTGTCCAACCTCGGCTCCATTGAAGCATGGAGAGAAGCAAGGTCCACCACTTATCAAAGCTATTATTTTCTCCCAGTGCTTTCAAAACCCATAATACGTTGTACATGGGGGGGGGGGGATTCTTGTTTCAAGGTCCACCACTTGGCTAAGATTGGATCCATTGAAACATAAAGAGAAGCAAGCTCTACCATTTGTCCAAGCTAGGAGCCATTGAAACATGAAAACCCCATAATATGTTGTATACGGGGGTGTTTTTCAAGGTCTACCACTTGTCTAAGCTATGGTCCATTGGAACATGGAGAGAAGCAAAGCTCCACCACTTTTCTAAGCTAGGATCCATTGAAACATGGAGAGAAGCAAGCTCCATTGTTTGTCTAAGCTAGGCTCCATTGGAACATGGAGAAAACAAGCTCCACCACTTGCCTATTATTGCATAGAGATTCTGGTTTGAAGGTCCACCACTTGTCCAACCTTGCCTTCATGTATGGAGATAATCAAGAGTGCAATGCTTCTCTAAGCTAGGGACATAAAAGAGTTTCAAGGTCCACTACATATACGATCTATGATGGGTTGTAGCATGGGAGGTTTCATTTTAAGGTTGACCACTTCTCCAGCTCCGCTTGTCCAACCTCAGATCCATTGAAGAATGGAGAATAAAGGTGTACCAACTCTCCAAAATAGGCAAGACAATCTCTATAAAACCCATGAATTGTTAATATATGCTATGCTGTGGAGTTTTGTTTGAAGTTCCACTCCTTATCCAAGCTACAATCCATTGAAGCATGGAACTAAGTAAGATATATCTCTAGTCCAAGATAGGATCCATTGAAACATAGAGAGAATCAAGGTCCACCACTTGTCCAAGCTATGCATGGGTAATTGATATAAGGACCACTACGTTTTCACCTATACTATGCTCTATCATGGATGGTTTCATATCCCACCAATTTTCCAACCTATTTAGTAGGTTGTATTATGGGGGTTTGGTTTCAAGGTACTTCACTTGTCTAAGGTGGGTTCCATTGAACCATGGAGAGAAACTATGTCTACCACTTGTCCGAAATATGCTCCTTTAAAACATAAAAACAAGGTCCACCACTTGTCCAAGCTAAAGTTTCTCTCCATTGAAGCATGGAGAGAAACAAGGTCTACCACCTGTCCAAAATATGCTCCATTGAAACATAAAAGCAAGGTCCACCACTTGTCCAAGCTAATATAACAAATGGGTGTTGGTTACAAGGTGTACCACACTTGACTAAACTAGTCTTCATGCAAGGTCTACCACATGTCCAAGCTATATGAGCTTGTTTTGAAGGTCTACCACACCTCTTGAAATTAGGATCCATGTAAGGTCCACCTTTTGTCAAGCTATGCATTTAATGAGTACTAAAACTAAGTAAATTGCAGTACTTAAATACCTTTCCAAGCTCATTAAGATTTTGGTCTCTAAGGCCGGCCACCACCACATGTCTAATCTATGCTCTAATTGATTACTTATGCTAGTTCTCAAAGTCCAAACATAAGCTCCCTTCTAGCAAGGCTAGTTTAAATTTAGGCTCGAGCACCTGTCTAAGCTAGGTTCAATTTATGAAGCATCACCATTTAACCATGCTACGATCTAATGTATCATATCAAGGGGGTATTGATAAAAGGTCCAAAACTTATTGAGTTCAAGCTCTTAAGTAATTAAGTCTTTGTGAGTATTAAATGTTATAGTTTTAGTCTACAGATCCACCATTCAAAAACTCAAGTAATTTACTATTTACATTCAAACCTTGAATGCTTGAGATACAAAATACAAACTCAATCAATACTATATAAAGCAAAATCTAACATTAAGAGTATCAAATCAGTAACAAGAAACACTAACATGCACAAGAAACTCAAAACATACGTGTCTCCATTTCCAAAAAGTCCTCCATTGACAGAGGATGGTGTTGTTGTTGTTCTTCTTCTCTTTGTGGAGAGCACTCCTCTGTAACAGGCACAATGTCGCCTGATTGCGAAGTGGATTGTTGAAGTCCAGCCCATTTTTCTATATCTTCATGAGACTTAACAAAGTCTAGCAGCATGGTCTCCACGCTTTTTGCCTCCTCCACACTATCAATTAAGCAGATAACTTCTTTTTTCTGTTGTATTCCTTCTTGTGCAACCAAGGAGCCATCACCAAAAACATCAACAAGCTTGCGGTCTTCAAAACAATATGTACGAATGTAGTGCTTGACCAAAGCTCTTTTTTTGGCCTCCAAATATTGCAAATCTGACATATCGTTATCTGCTACTTGAAGAAGAGAACAATCAATTGGCATGGGATGTTCCTCTAATCTTCTTCTCAGGTCTTCAAATGCATTGCCTTGTCCCAAGAAGGCAATAACTGTTAGGAATTGAATTGCTCCTTTGCAAGGAGCTGATGGAAAGTGATGCAATGCACCACAACAATGGTAGCTCAGATTATCTCCCATGGCGTCAAAGGCACATTGCAATTTTGTGAAGTTAGTGAAATCCACAAATGCAAGAAAGACAAATCCAGGATCTGTTGACCCTCTAGCAATAGCCAAGATCCCATCCAAAGCATTGTTAAATGTCTCCTCACTCCACTTCAAATTGCCTCCAACGTTTTTTGTCATATCTAAAACACATAAGCCAATAGGCACTTTATTATTGAAGTGGCGCATCAAGTAGAGATTGCCTTCCATTTGTAGGCTCACCACATAGATTGACCATGGCAAATCTCTAGGCTCAGTTTTCTCCTTTTGAAGGTGAATTGCCCATTGCATGTATTTTATTGCTCCATCTGGAAAAGCCATTTTCTTTGTTCCACGCGTCAAACTAGATCTGATCCATTCCTCGCATAGCATTAAAATTGTTTTATAAACAACATCATTGATGTTATACATTTTGACCACCTCCTCCCAGTCTTTACATGGTGAAGACTCATTCAAATTGTTGAAGCCTTCAAGAAGTGCATCTTGAATCAATTTGTCTTGCTTCAACTGCTTGATTCGATCATACATGTCAGTTGCATCACCATCCTTTGCACTCTTTGACAGTAAAATCTTCTCATCTCTAATCTCTTCTTGAATAGTCTTTACCTCTGATTCCTCAAGGCCACAAAGGTATCTAAATACAGTTGTTGGGGGTTTCTTATTCCCCTCTTCTAGATTTTCAATGATTTCTATCCAGCAATCATAAACTAAATCAGAGTACGTGACCATGTGTGCCTGTTTAGCAATCCAACTTGCTGCTGCACTCATTCTTGCCAATCGAAGAAAAGCCTAAAAAGAAATAGAGAAATAATTAAACTATTGAGCAAGATTTGTTAATTAAACACTATCAAAAAGACAAAGAAAATAACTTACATCCCATCCGGCACGAGATGCATGTCCCTCTGCAATTCCACTTGCTGCCTTTGGTGGTCGTCCTGAGAAGATCCATTGACTCCGTAAATGTCTCAATATTTGGCTGTAAGGTTGCTTGACATACAATGTCTGAGCCTCCTCATTTGCAATGGCAGATATAGCAGTTGCAACAAATGGAGGAGCATTCACAACAATGCGAGCCTTTCTAAATTTATACACGCTAATCAGTCTTTCAAAGATCTCTTTGTTGTTTTGTTCATTGTGAAGCAAAACTTTTGCAGCATAGATTGAATGCTGCCCATCAAGAATCCAATAATGATAATCTCTAATTTTTTGCTCCTCTACCTCTTCTACTGCCAAAGGAGTCCCCTTCTTTGATTTTGCATTTCGAACAGGCATCAAATATGCACATGCTGCAGGCTTGGTCGTACTCCGTGAAAATCCAAATAACACACTTTCAGCGTGTTTTTTATCCATAATACGTGCATTATAGTGATCAGGAGCAAACCAACAATTTTGAATAGGGATATCAAATTCCCTATATTGGAAAGGAAAATAACTTATGTACTTATTCATTCCACCTGTATCTTTTTCTTGTCCTTTCATGGCCTCAGCTTCTAAAACATTTGGATCCACAATTCTCATCTTTGACATTGAACCCTCTGTTGATGAGGATGCCAAAGATGCCTTGTCTACATCCAAAATGGAACTAGTTCGCTTAGCTTCTACTTTCTGCACTTTTGCTTGCTTCTTTGTGGATGGTGGTCGTGAAGCTTTCACCTTCTTTCGTTGTAGTGTGGCAATGATGGAGCTTTGAAGTTGATCTGCTGTGATATTTGGATTTGATTCTGCAAGCTTCCATCCTCGAGAAAACATTGTCTCTTCTTTGTTTCTAGACATGCGCTCCAATGCATATGCTCCTGGAGATAGTTGAAATTCTAGATTCATTGGAACTAGAATGTCAATGCATTCCACCTCTGGATGACTATCAACTACAGAGACAGATGCTTCCACAACTTGTCCAACATCTTCAAACAAGCTGTCATTCTCCTTTTTGGCAATAAATAGATGCACCTTATGAAATTGTGCACCCTCTATACCATGTATGTCCAAATACCATTTCCTAAGATCATTGCAAGTATAGTCAACTGAGACAGCAACCCTTGCAACCTGTTTCTTTGGAGCCATCTTTCCTGAAACAAAAAAAACCAAATGTTATTTTAACATATACTTTTTTGTAATGGATTAAGTTTGTGTGAATACAAGTTCCACCACTTGTTCAAGCTAGATCTAAGCAAGTATACATAGTGATCATTTAAGCTAGTAAACTAAGGGAAGGGAGAAGTAAGGTCCACCACTTGTCCAAGCTCAGCTCTAGACAACATGGAGAGATTCGAGGTCTATTAATTGTCTAATATAGGCTAACTATATTGAAACATAGAGAGAAGCAAAGGTCCACCACTTGTCCAATCTAGGGTCCATTGAAACATGGAGAGAAGGATGCTCCACCATTTGTCCAAAATAGGCTCCATTGAAACATGAAGAGAAGCAAGATGCACCATGTCTTTGAGATGCTAGGCTCCATTGAAATACCTTAAAACCATAATATTTTGTATATGTGGGGTTTAAATTCAAGGTCCACCACTTGTCCAACCTATTATCCCTAGTAGCATGAGTGGTTTGGTCTCAAGATTCACCACTTTTCCACTCTATGTCATTATATTAAGAAGATCTGGGTGTTAAGGTCCACCACTTGTCCAACCTATAAGGAAATATCTTAAATGGTATTATTTACCACCACTTGGAATGCACATGATGGGTTTTACATAGGGGTATGGTTCCAAGGTCCACCACTTGTCCAAGCTAACTCTATTGAAACATAGAGAGAATCAAAGGTCCACCACTTGTCCAAGCTAGGCTCCATTGAAACATGGAGAGAAGGATGCTCCACCATTTGTCCAAGCCAGGTTTGATTGAAACATGAAGAGAAGCAAGCTGCACCATGTCTCCAAAATGCTAGGCTCCATTGAAATATCTTAAACCCATGATATTTCGTACATGGGGGGTTTACATTCAAGGTCCACCACTTGTCCAACCTATTATCACTAGTAGCATGAGTGGTTTGATGTCAAAATTCACCACTTTTCCACTCTATGTCATTATATTAAGAAGATCTGGGTGTTAAGGTCCACCACTTGTCCAACCTATAAGGCTATATCTTAAAGGGTATTCTTTCTCACCACTTGGAATGACCATGATAGGTTTTACATGGGGGTTTGGTTCCAAGTTCCACCACTTGTCCAAGCTAACTCTATTGAAACATAGAGAGAAGCAAAGGTCTACCACTTGTCTAAGCTAGGGTCCATTGAAACATGGAGAGAAGGATGCTCCACCATTTTTCCAAGATAGGCTCCATTGAAACATGAAGAGAAGCAAGCTGCACCATGTCTCCAAGATGCTAAGATCCATTGAAATACCTTAAACCCACGATATTTTGTACATGGGGAGTTTACATTGAAGGTCCACCACTTGTCCAACCTATTATCTCTAGTAGCATGAGTGGTTTGGTCTCAAGACTCACCACTTTTCCACTCTATGTCATTACGTTAAGAAGATCTGGGTGTTAAGGTCGACCACTTGTCCAACCTATAAGGGTATATCTTAAAGGGTATTCTTTCTCACCACTTGAAATGTCCATGATATGTTTTACATGGGGGTTTGGCTCCAAGGTCCACCACTTGTCCAAGCTAACTCTATTGAATCATAGAGAGAAACAAAGGTCCACCACTTGTCCAAGCTAGGCTCCATTGAAACATGGAGAGAAGGATCCTCTACCATTTGTCGAAGCTAACTCTATTGAAACATGGGGGGTTTAAATTCAAGGTCCACCACTTGTCCAACCTATTAACGCTAGTAGCATGAGTGGTTTGGTTTCAAGATTCACCACTTTTTCACTCTATGTCATTATATTAAGAATATTTGGGTGTTAAGGTCCACCACTTGTCCAACCTATGCTATATCTTATCACCACTTGGAGTGACCAGCATAGGTTTTACATGGGGGTTTTGTTTCAAGGTCCACCACTTGTCCAAGCTAACTCTATTGAAACATAGAGAGAATCAAAGGTCCACCACTTGTCCAAGCTAGGGTCCATTGAAACATGGAGAGAAGGATGCTCCACCATTTGTCCAAGATACGCTCCATTGAAACATGAAGAGAAGCAAGCTACACCATGTCTCCAAGATGCTAGGCTCCATTGAAATACCTCAAACCCATGATATTTTGAATATCGGGGGTTTACATTCAAGCTCCACCACTTGTCCAACCTATTATCTCTAGTAGCATGAGTGGTTTGGTCTCAAGATTCACCATTTTTCCACTCTATGTCATTCTATTAAGAATATTTGGGTGCTAAGGTCCACCACTTGTCCAACCTATAAGGCTATATCTTAAACTTTATTCTTTCTCACCACTTGGAGTTACCAAGATAGGTTTTACATGGGAGTTTGGTTCCAAGGCCCACCACTTGTCCAAGCTAACTCTATTGAAACATAGAGAGAAGCAAAGGTCCACCACTTGTCCAAGCTAGGCTCCATTGAAACATGGAGAGAAGGATGCTCCACCATTTGTCCAAGATAGGCTCCATTGAAACATGAAGGGAAGCAATCTGCACCATGTCTCCAAGATGCTAGGCTCCATTGAAATACCTTAAACCTTTGTCACCACTTGAAATGTCCATGATATGTTTTACATAGGGGTTTGGTTCCAAGGTCCACCCCTTATCCAAGCTAACTTTATTCTTCTCATAGAGAGAAGCAAAAGGTCCACCACTTGTCCAAGCTAGGCTCCATTGAAACATGGAGGGAAGGATGCTCCACCATTTGTCGAAGCTAACTCTATTGAAACATGGAAGGTTTACATTCAAGGTCCACCAGTTGTCCAACCTATTAACGCTAGTAGCATGAGGGGTTTGGTCTCAAGATTCACCACTTTTTCACTCTATGTCATTATATTAAGAATATTTGGGTATTAAGGTCCACCACTTGTCCAACCTATAAGACTATATCTTAATGGTTATTCTTTCTAACCACTTGGAGTGACCATGAAAGGTTTTACATGGGGGTTTGGTTCCAAGGTCCACCACTTGTCCAAGCTAACTCTATTGAAACATAGAGAGAAGCAAAGGTCCACCACTTGTCTAAGCTAGGGTCTATTGAAACATGGAGAGAAGGATGCTCCACCATTTGTCCAAGATAGACTCCATTGAAACATGAAGAGAAGCAAGCTGCACCATATCGCCAAGATGCTAGCCTCCATCGAAATACCTTAAACCCCCGTTATTTTGTACATGGGGAGTTTACATTCAAGAACAACAATTTGTCCAACCTATTATCGCTAGTAGCATGAGTGGTTTGCTCTCAAGATTCACCACTTTTCCACTCTCTGTCATTTTATTAAGAATATTTGGGTGTTAAGGTCCACCACTTGTCCAACCTATAAGACTATATGTTAATGGTTATTCTTTCTCACCCCTTGAAAGACTATATCTTAATGGTTATCCCTAGCTATTATTGCTAGTAGCCTGAGTGGTTTGGTCTCAAGATTCAACACTTTTATTAAGAATATGTGGGTGTTAAGGTCCACCACTTGTCCCACCTATAAGGCTACATCTTAAAGGTTATTCTTTCTTACTACTTGGAGTGACCATGATATGTTTTACATGGGGGTTTGGTTCCAAGGTCCACCACTTGTCCAAGCTAACTCTATTGAAACATAGAGAGAAGCAAAGGTCCACCCCTTGTCTAAGCTAGGGTCCATTGAAACATGGAGAGAAGGATGCTCCACCATTTGTCCAAGGTAGGCTCCATTGAAACATGAGGAGAATCAAGGTGCACCATGTCTCCAAGATGCTAGGCTCCATCGAAAAACATTAAACCCACGATATGTCGTAGATGAGGGGTTTACATTCAAGGTCCAACACTTGTCCAAGCTATTATTGGTAGTAGCCTGAGTGGTTTGGTCTCAAGATTCACCACTTTTCCACACTATGCCATTATATTAAGAATATGCGCGTGTTAAGGTCCACCACTTGTCCAACCTATAAGGCTACATCTTAAAGGTTATTCTTTATTACCACTTGGAGTGACCATGATAGGTTTTACATGGGGGTTTGCTTCCAAGGTCCACCACTTGTCCAAGCTAAATCTATTGAAACATAGAGAGAATCAAAGGTCCACCACTTGTCCAAGCTAGGGTCCATTGAACCATGGAGAGAAGGATGCTCCACCATTTGTCCAAGAGAGGCTCCATTGAAACATGTCTACACGTATTTTTGGTCTACATGTCCTAGTTTAAACCATTTATGTCCATTAGGTGTATCACTAAACAACACTACTATTTTTGAGAAACAGAAGTTACAATCATATCTACAAATGGATTAGAGGAAAATCAGCTCAGCATACATCCAGAACTCGCTACAAGAATCGACTTTAACAGATCACGCAAGTAAGTCTTCCATTCAATTTTACTAGTATTACAATGTGTTAGTTATTTGTGATATTTATGTATGTATATATACTATGTGTGCATATCGTAATTAAGTGTAATTGTGTATCTACATTATGTATGAGTATTACAATGAAATAACACAAATATACATACATACACATAGATAACACAGACGCACACATACATGAGCATGTATTTTCAAGAGAGAGATAGCAAATACAGAGATAGATAGATAGATAGATAGAGAGAGAGAGAGAGAGAGATAAATAACTGTTTTTTAGAGAGAGGAGAGAGAAAGATAACAGATTTCACTGTGTTTATGTATGTGGAAGAGAGGAAGACGATGTATGGAAATATGTGCACGTATTTTCAAGAGAGAGACAACAAGATAACAGATTTCATTGTGGTTATGTATGTGGAAGTGAGGAAGACGATGTGTGGGAATATGTGCATGTATTTTCAAGAGAGAGACAGCAAGATAACAGATTTCACTGTGGTTATGTATGTGGAAGAGAGGAAGACGATGTGTGGGAATATGTGTATGTGTGCGGGGATACTTTTAAACTATGTATCTCTGTCTTTTGACGAGAGAGTGTGTGTGCAAGAAGAGTTACAGAGAACCATCTTCTCTATATGGAGAAAGACAGAGAGTGAGAGAGAGAGAAATACCTGTTTTTTCTCTATTCGTGAGGTGTGCAATGTCTCCTGAGAAGACTGCCCGATCCTGCCCTTCTGGAAAGCGTTGTGTACGTTGTTGTTTCTTTGTCTTGTGCGCGAACTTTCAATCCTGTGCACTCCACCTGTGTGTTGTGTACGATGCGGAGCTTGCTCCTCTACGCGCGCGTATACTCCAACTGTGTGCGATCCGTGTGCGCTTTCTGTGTTTTTGCTGCTCGCCTGCTTTCTCTGTGTGCGTTTCTCGTGCGCTCTCTGTGTGCCTAAGCTTGATAGGGTTTATTAGAATGCCACGTATGCTACAAGTCCATGTTTTATCATAGGATTAAAAAAAACAAAAGCAATATAAAAAATTAACCAATTCACACGGCCAAAATTAAAGAAATCATGGTTGAAAATATGAAAAACATGCGTAACTCTATACTAGGAATTCACTTAAAAACATGGAGAGAAGAAATCATGGTTGAAAATATGAAAAACATGCGTCATGGCTTGTGCCGCCCCTTGACCCCGCCCAGAACAATATCCCAAAATCAACCTCCCAAGCCCCGCCATCGAGAGCGCTATATTCCACATCCCCATCAAGAGCGCTACCCCCAAACCTCACGTGGAAGCGCTGCCTTGTCACCCCATTGTGGCATTGCCCTAAGACCCCGCATCTGGAGTGCTAAATGGGAACATTCTTCATTAGTGAAATTTTGAACATAAATTATATTAGCATATACTTAAATATAATACAAATATTAACATATTAGCTATACTACTAATTTACTATAGCAGTTCTAGATTATGTCCCATACTATATTTAAGGTGCCAAAGGTTTGGCCTTATGGTCCTAGATTTAGCCAAGTGGTCAACACATATAGGACCAAGTGCACACTGTGCCACAAAACTTGGCCACCACTTCACTTGCCAAAGTTTAGGCCACATGGTCAATCCTAACTTTCTAATGTTCTTATTATGTCACCTTTTGCCTCATGGAAAACCTAGGCTTGTTTTCACATACTCAGGCACTTCAAGCCACAATAAATTGTCATTACTCTTCGACAACCCTTTTGTTCAAGTCTTTGAAAAAACATTGTTTAAGGCCACCCTAAACCATTTTCATTTAGGGGTGTCTAAAACTAGCTTTTTGGCAATTCGAGAAGAAAATGGTCAAAGTTTTATACTTAGTTTTAACCACTTGACCAATTCAAATATTGGAAAGCAAGGTCTTGTAATACTTTTCTTTGGACATCACACATTAAAACTAGGTCCCTCACTTGTCCAAGCTATGCTCTAATA
This sequence comes from Adiantum capillus-veneris, assembly GCF_014529385.1. Classification (NCBI taxonomy): domain Eukaryota; kingdom Viridiplantae; phylum Streptophyta; class Polypodiopsida; order Polypodiales; family Pteridaceae; genus Adiantum; species Adiantum capillus-veneris. The sequence continues at coordinate 144,134 of NW_028221407.1, read as the reverse complement.
CAATAAAGGGCTTTTGGTTTCAAGATGCACCACTTTCCCAACCTTGATTCCATTAAAGAAGCTAGCTCTACTTAGACATTTAATAGCAAGGTCTTGCAGCAGTTCAGATTGAACATTTTCCATGGCAGCTAGGTCCACCACTTATCTAAGCTATGCTCTAATAGAGTAAGGGGGTTTTGGTTTCAAGATCCACCACTTGTCCAAACTTGATTTGGGAAGCAAGGTCCTATAATAGTTTGCTTTGGACATTCACCATTACAACTAAGTCCACCACTTCTCCAAGCTATGTTCTAATACACTAAGGAGGTTTTGGTTTCAAGGAGAACCACTTGTACGACTCTGTTTTTGGAAGTAAGGTCTTTACATAGTTCACCTTGGACCTTGGACATTGGATACTACAACTAAGCCCACCACTTGTCCAAGATATCCTCTATATATAGCCAAAGGGTTTGGGTTTCAAGATTCACCACTTTTCCAACCTTTCTTCCATTAAAGAAAGGAGGGGCTTTATAACTAGGTCCACCACTTGTCCAAGCTATGCTCTGATATGGAAAGGGGATTTTGGTTTCAAGGTCCACCACGTGTTCAACCTTGCAAGACTCAAGGGATACTTGGACATTGGAAAGCATAGTCCTATAGTAGTTGATAGGTGGCAGTGGGTATTACAACTAGGTCCAACCTATGCTCTCATATAGCAAAGAGGCTTTGCTTTCAAGGTCCACCACTTGTCCAACCTTGCTTCCATTAAAGAAATGAGGGGCTACGTAAACATTGGCAAGCAAGGTAGCAAGGTTCTAAGGTGTTTCACCTTGGATATTGGGCATTATAACTAGGTCCACCACTTGTCCAAGCTATGCTCTGATAAAGAAAGGGGATTTTTGTTTCAAGGTCCACCATGTGTTCAACCTTTCTAATATAGAAAGGGGATTTTTGTTTCAAGGTCCACCACGTGTTCAACCTTGAAAGACTCAAGGGATACTTGGACATTGGAAAGCATAGTCTTATAGTAGTTGATAGGTGGCAGTGGGTATTAAAACTAGGTCCAACCTATGCTCTTATATAGCAAAGAGGCTTTGGTTTCAAGGTCCACCACTTGTCCAACCTTACTTCCATTAAAGAAATGAGGGGCTACGTAAACATTGGCAAGCAAGGTAGCAAAGTCCTAAGGTATTTCACCTTGGATATTGGGCATTATAACTAGGTCCACCACTTGTCCAAGCTATGCTCTGATAAAGAAAGGGGATTTTCATTTCAAGGTCCACCATGTGTTCAACCTTTCTAATATAGAAAGGGGATTTTTGTTTCAAGGTCCACCACGTGTTCAACCTTGAAAGACTCAAGGGATACTTGGACATTGGAAAGCATAGTCTTATAGTAGTTGATAGGTGGCAGTGGGTATTAAAACTAGGTCCAACCTATGCTCTTATATAGCAAAGAGGCTTTGGTTTCAAGGTCCACCACTTGTCCAACCTTACTTCCATTAAAGAAATGAGGGGCTACGTAAACATTGGCAAGCAAGGTAGCAAAGTCCTAAGGTATTTCACCTTGGATATTGGGCATTATAACTAGGTCCACCACTTGTCCAAGCTATGCTCTGATATAGAAAGGGGATTTTTGTTTCAAGGTCCACCACGTGTTCAACCTTGAAAGACTCAAGGGATACTTGGACATTGGAAAGCATAGTCCTATAGTAGTTGATAGGTGGCAGTGGGTATTACAACTAGGTCCACCACTTGTCCAACCTATGCTCTCATATAGCAAAGAGGCTTTGGTTTCAAGGTCCACCACTTGTCCAACCTTGCTTCCATTAATATAGCAAGGAGGATTTGGTCTCAAGGTTCACCACTTGTCCAACCTATGCAAACCTTTTTCATGTTGTAGCATGATTTTTGGTTTGAAGAGTATTTTTCTATAACTATGGATTTAACAATGTAATCTTTTTACTTACAGGATGGACTTCGAACCTGGGGAGAAAGTACATATGATACTTGACAATGAAATCGTTGGTATTGGTTGTGTGTGTAGAACAGATCCAGATTCCACTTGTGGTGGTACAAAGATAGGGCTGGGAAATGTCTCCATACTAGTGGAGGAATGCTTGAAGGATGTGGTCCTACCTTTTCCTACAATGGATACTTCATCTCTCCAAGGCTCATTATGGAGTGTTGTTCGATGGTCAAAGCTTCTTTTGCAATCTTTTGTATTAAATGGGAACTTAATTGATCCACACGAAAGCTACAATGGTGATGAAGAACATGATCATTCTGATCCTCTAGTTACAGATGCAATACCTATGACAAGCCCAGAATTTGAAGCAATGATTCGAGAGTCTTGGAGAAATCAGAGGGTCCTTTTAAAAGATGACACAATGATGCAAACCATGAATGAAGGGACCATCTTATATGTATTTCCACATGATTATGTCAACTTTCAGGAACTTGGTCCTGATTGTGTGGGTGTGGGTATTGAAAGAGAAAATGCAAGCATTGATGATGTGGTTGAAGTGGGTAGCATCACTTTGCTAAAGTGGCCCATCAAGCAGACAACAATGTTGAATGGGAGCCCATTACAACGCTTTGTTCCTGTTGATGGCATGCATGCTACATATGAGGATGTATCCAACGATGGCAATGTTGGAAAAAAACTTGATGGGAGTAATGTTGTCCAGTTGTCAAGGAAGAGACGATACACTTTCATGAACAGGACTCAAAAATCAAAAGCAGCACCAGCTTCGACTTTTTACCTTTCAAACAAATCAATTCAAAGGGTATCATGCATTGATTGTTGTGCACAAAAATGCTGCCAATTTGCAGATCGTGATATGGTGACAAGGTTACGACAACAATTTTGGGGAGAGTCTCAAAAATCACGCACTAATTATGTTTATGATGTTCTTTCTATATGTTATCAGAAAGATGAGAAGTCACGATACCAATTCAGGCTAAATGGCTCTATTGTTTGTTGTAGAGCATGGTATGAGCTACATGGAATACCAAAGACATCATTTTATCGATACAAGGAGAACTTTGAAAATGGTGTGCGCCAATATGTACATGGGAACACATGTACATTGAGAAGGGGACTTCAACATACTAGTTTAGCAAGAGCACTACTAAATGAGTTTGTGGAAAACAACTCTGAGAAGATGCCACATAGAAGTAGAACACTGCTAGATGGCTCAAGAGAGACTCAATTGGTGATTCCATCAACATACAAACAAGTGGATATTTTATGTGAAATCAACACGACACTTGACCAAATGGGCTATGAGAAGAAGCTATCCCAATCTTCTTTTGGTAGAATTTGGAACAAAGAGTACCCACATGTCACTTTAACAAAGACGAGTGAGTTCTCTAAGTGCAATATTTGTAGCTCAATCAACGCAAGGTTAGAAGCTAAACCTTCTCTTGAAGAGAGAGCTCTTCTCTTGAGGGAGAGAGAAGTTCACATGGCACAACAAAAGAGTTGCAGAAGCCTATATTATGCATGGCGCACGTATTCAGAAACTCAACCACAAAAATATGTATGCATAATCCATGATAAGATGGATCAAAAGAAGACTGCCATTCCTAGATTACGCATTGTTCCCAAGGGTGTGGATTCAGGATATAATCTGCAGGTGGCATTGATTGGCATGATCACTCATGGACATGGAGAAGGTCATTACGGACACTTTGTCTTGAATGGTTTGTGGCCAGCTGATCCAAATCTTACAATTGGCTCAATTGCTAATTGTTTACATAACCTCGAGAGGATAGATAAGCATCCTCTTGGTGATCTAGTAACAAATGGACTTCCAAGGAGCAATATTTCACTACTACATGCTTTGAACTCAAGGGATGCTTTGGACTACCATAACTTGAGTGATGGAAAAGAGCCCATTGTGCAGTCGTCAGAAATTGCAGAAGAGGAATTGGGGTAAACATTTCGCAGATTGCCAGAGAACTTGTTGCTACAATTGGATAATTGTGCAGGGGAAAACAAAAATCGATACTTATTTGCCTATTTGTCAATGCTTGTTGCAAGGGGTGTTTTCAAAACCATCCAGCTGGGATTTTTAATGGTTGGGCATACACATGAGGACATAGACGCCATGTTTAGTAGGTTTTCAGAGAAGTTGAGAGTTACACAAACCTATACTTTGCCACATTTGATGGATACATTACGAAACAGCTCATCTTCATCTCCAGCTCCATTTTTTCTCACAAAGATCCCCGATTTCAAGCAATATTGTGATGGCTATCTTTGTGATGGACAAGACATACTTGTTGGACATTCCAAACCGCTTTAGTTCAGGTTCTTTATGCAGGATGAGACACCAATGATGCAATATAAGGCACATGTAGGTGTATCAAGTTGGAGTGGAAGTATTCGCCTTTGGAAAACAGACACAGAAGGCAAGCCAATGTTACCACATGGAGATCCACCTCTAGTACAAATGGCGGAGTATGTCAAGGCCCACGAAGAAGTCATTTTGGGGCTAAAGAACTATATAAAATTTTGGAAAAATTTAGGGAATGGTTCAAGTATTCCGCGATATTATAGACCCGTGATAGATTATTGGAGTAAGGTAATTGAAGAGATTGGAAAAGCAATCATATCAGAGGGAGTCTTGTATGAAATGTTTTGGCCAAAAACTCAAGAATATTCTCACCTACAAAGCACTACACTAAATTTGCAACAAGGAGCAGAAAGATTTCTAGGCCTTGAAGAGTTGAACGATCATTTTTGTGGGCCTCAACGAGATAGGCCAAGGGAAGAGTTTGACCCTATGTCTGATGTGCACCAAGGTGACTTTCTTATGCTTGTTCCGAGTGACACAGAAATCTATCCAGTGTGGCTTGCAATGGCTTTATCTGACATTGATAATGAGCCTACATCACCAAACTACAGAAAACTCTTGATTCAATATTGGGCACCTTGCGCGAGAAAAAGTGGGATGACAGATACTCAAGCTTACAGTAATTGTTGGAAGGGTTATTGGGCTGTCAACTATAAGGACCCACAAGTGTGGGAAACTATAGATGCAATTGTTTGGTCCTGGAGACCCAACAAAGAAGGACCATTTTCTGGAATAAAGATTCCAGAAAGACATGCTCTAAAAGCCAAAGAAGGCCTCACTCGTGCACATCAGCCACACTTGGATCAAAGTTCAGATATGGTATCAAATGTGGAGTAGAATTATGTGGAGCTTCTATTGTGACTATACTAGTCAATTTGTAAACAAAATCTTTTTTGTATCTTCCTTTGTTTTATGTAATTTATAGTTATTATTCAAATCCATGTGTTGTACATCCTCTTGACTTTTGGTGTTTATCAACACCACAATCCTATGAGATTTTCACTTTATTTACTAGCCACACACCTCAATTTTTCCCACTTTAAGTGGAAAATTCCCAAATTACATGAATTCGGTCGATTTGGAGATTCCCATAATGTGAGATTTTTACCAAAATACCTAATATGGTCTTCCTTGTGGTCCTTATCTCTGTGCACCTCTAGACCGAGGTGTGTGGGGATCGGTCCTGGCTAGAGGATGTGAGTTTGTTAGGGCTAGCAACAAATAGTTGAAAAAACGCAATCCGACTTCCCAAGTGCACACGGACTTCAAGAACCTTAATATATAGTCATTGACCAATAAAGACGAGATTATTACCCTATGGTCCTAATCTCTATGCACCTCTATACCAAGATGTGCAGGGATCCGGCCTGGCTAGAGAATGTGAGGTTGTCATGTATTGTCATGTACTTAGTAGTGTGTAGATGTAACAACTAGAGTGTTTTAATTATTTTTTGCATCATTGGTAGATAAAGTATGGACGATAGGATAGCATGTCCTTGTGCGCATTGCAAGCATCAGATCTTTTGAAAACAAAAAATATGTGACCAACACATACACAATCACAGTCTCTTTCCAATTGAGCAACTACAAGACCTACATTATCGATCTCATGGTCTAGAGACTGAAGGTCAAACTCCACAAGTAGATATTGCTCCAACTTCATCCCAGAGAACACGATTTTCAAACGAGCAGCCATCGACTGAGTCCTCCCAACCAATACCTGATGTGGCATTTCAAGAAGTAGAGATGGAGCAAATGTGGGACGCGTTCTTTGACATGGATCCCATCAATGAAAACATAGAAAACGACTACATTGAAAGCAATATTGCGAACCAACCTCAGTCATCCCATTCATATCGACGGAATTATAGCTACGATAAATAGGACAAAACGATGCAAAGTCTTGCAGGCATGCCGCTTTACAGTGGTGTAAAAATCTTAGTTACCGCATAATTGGCAATGCTTAGTTTGCAGCCTGTCTACGGTTGGTCTGACACCTCAGTCTCATAGAGCTTTTCAGGTAAATACATTGTATCCTAAGCATGATAAAGTGCCAATTACAGTTCAATAATGTGGTCAAGGGGCTGACTTGTTCATGTAATGACAGGTTGCTCAATGAGCAAATCTTGCCATAAGGGAATCACATGCCCCCTACCCGTCCAGCAGCTAAAAATCTTCTTACTAATTTGGACTTGAATTATCACAAAATACATGCATGTCCTAATGATTGTATACTTTTTCTCAATGAGTATGCAAATTTGGAACAGTGTCCCAATTGTGGATCAAACAGGTACAGGGAGGACACACAAGGAAAATTTATCCATGCAAAGGTCCTTCTACGCTTTCCTAACATTCCAAGAATAGAGAACATGTTCAAGTGCAAGTCCATATCCACTTTGATGACATGGCACTCAAATACTAGATCGATAGATGATGTGATGCGGGTACCTGCTCACTCTGTGCATGGAAGCACATAGATAAAAGTTGGATTACATTTAAGAACGAGCCTTGATGTATCTGCTTTGGTATGGAAATGGACGGAGTAAACCCATTCGGATTACGGAGTTCTTCATGGAGCACGTGGCCTATTTGTGTGGTTAATTATAATCTTCCACCATGGCTAGCTATCAAGAAGGGCCATCTGTTGTTGCCGTTGATCATCCCAGGAAAGTACAAAGCAAAGAACATGGATGTCTATCTGGTACCACTTATAGAAGAGCTCCAAATCTTGTGGACAGGAATCAATGTGGTTGATACGTCCCAACCAATCGGACGACAGAATGTACATGTGCAAGGCATTCTCATGTGGACCATGCACGATTGGCTAGGCTTTCGTGAGTGCTTAGATAAGTTCCTTTGAAACCCTCACACACATGGTAGATTTGTGAGGGTTTCAAAGGAACTTATCTAAGCAAGACAATTTACAAGGAGCATGGTAGATTTGTGCCTGAAGGACATGAGCTAGTGGACCAAACATATGCAAACATGACATGCATCCATGGAAGCGAGCGATTGGAAAAACATGTGGCTGGAGAGGGGAGATTGGATGCCACTGGAATGAAAAGATTTTCTATTTTCCATGAACTCCCATACTGGAGTGAATTGCTAATTAATCATTTTCTTGACCCAATGCACATTTTCAAGAATGTGGGGGAGATCATATGTAAAACCATGCTTGATAGATCGCTTGCAATTCAAGAGCAACCATCACAGGAAAAGAGGAATGGAGTGTTGATTAATGAAGAGGAAGAGGAGATGTCAAGGGGTTGCAATTGGCATGTATATTTTCACAACTTCCTTTTTGAGCTCCACATGATCACATTGCTTTAATAAGTTTTAGTCCGGTTCAATTTTGTGGCTGCAGTATCACATATATGGAGCTTTGTGGTCGCATGGGAAACACTTCAGAGTGCAACCGATCGACAAACAAAGGGTCACTTTTGATAGTGGTGTTAGGGCAAGCTTCGTCCAAAAAAGTAGGAGTAGTGCCATGGATGAGAACACAAAGACTAGCCAACTTGAATACTTTGGCTACATCTAAGACATCTTGAAGATTAGCTTTAGAAAGTTTGATATGTTTATCTTTGATGTCAAGTGGTTCAAAGTTATTACCAACAGCCTAATGAAATTGTGCGTAAAGACAAGAGTGGATTGATTCAAGTGAACTCTAGGCGAGTGTGGATAGACAGACAAGATACATTCCTACTTGCGCAGCATTGTGAACAAGTTGTGTTCACACACGATCCACTATTGACAGAAAATGATGAGAATGATTTGTCTAAACCCTGCTAGCTCTGTGTCGTTCAAGTTGCTCCATGGAGCAAGCAAGTGTGTGAAGGATTGGACATTGAGGTTGAAGAGGTGATTCATGAATAAAGCACAGGATCGACGGAAACTTTAAGTTTAGATTTTGAGGTGGATGTGAGTAGTGAGCAATTGTCTAAACCAAGAGATGAGGTGTCAACTGAAGTTGATGCAGAGAGCAACAAAGAAATAGAGTTCGATGACAAAGATGCAGAAGTAGAGATTGAGAGAGACAAATTTTGGGCATCACCTTTTATAGAAGATGAGAGATTTACTAATGATTTTTGCTAGGAACTCTTCTAAGTAGTCTACAATACAGTTTAGATTCATTATGTGTTGCAGCTTCATTTATTTGTTATCTGTATTGATTAAGCGTTTCCTCTGTAAACTAACGTATTTTGTGGGTTTTATTTGTGTATGATTACCCATGGACGATGATGATGAACCATACTCTCCTAGTTTTAGTTTTCCTGTCACTCCGACCGGAATTTCACACGAGTAGATGGGCTCGTTTTTGTCTTAGTTCACACCAAAGAAGATCGTGATGACACAGCACCTTTGGGCAGCAGGTCCCTCTAGACCTACTACAGTCGATCGTACGCCGGGGACTAGTGTGGTCCCTACACCTCAGTTGAGTGTGTCTCCTATGCCTAGGACTCGTGTGCCCCCTACACCGATGGGTGGTTCATCATTTTGGAAGTGGTGGTTGCTGTGGTAGAGGTTCTACAGATGCATCCACAACATCGAGAGAGCGTCCACCACTCTCTTCAGTAGATAGTTGATCGATTGGCACAACATGTACACCTTGGGGATTACAGGAGCATGATCCTAGCAAGGTATACAAGAGCAGGGATTCGGTTGTTGTGGCGGATAGGGTCGGAAAGGCCATGCGATAGAGGATTCGACAGCTCTGTACAATTTGGTTTGGTCACTCTGTGATGGAGGTTTGGGATAATCTTTATCTTGAAAGAAAAAATTAAATTGCCCAGGCCATTCACAGAGAGTATAGGCTGGCAGAGGGTACAATCCAGTCTCGAATCCTTTGATTTTGAGGTTGGTGAAGGCCACAATGTCACACCGTCGGTAAGAGGTGAGAGACAGGTACAATGCCGGCAATCCAAAGACGACATGGTTGAACGCAGAAAAATAGGCGGGGATTGCATGAGAGACACAAAGACAATGTAGAGAGATTTCAACAATAGAGAGATGCATCCAGAGCCATTTGTGTTGAGCTTATATGTGAAGCTACTCAATATATGGCTTCTCTATATATGGCACCCAGGTCCCCTCTATATATACATAATCTCATGTGTGTATTCTACACACTTTGGGGTTCTATTTCTTTGCTCTCTCTTTCTCTCTCAACATGGTATCAGAGCACTGCATTTTTGTTCTCGATTTTTTTCCTGATTGAAAACGATTCTGCAGAAACTACCCGCGACCTAGGAGAGTCTTGCAATGTTGGAATTGCGATGAGTCTGGACATGGCATGTATAATTGTCCTTGGCCCCGTGGGGAGCCACGGAGACCTAGCTTGAATTACCCAGTGATGAATGCAGGTGAAGGAACTAGTCAGCAACCACGGCTTATACAAAGGCCAAATGGAGCAAGACCACCTCCACAAGGAGTGGAAGGAGTTCCACCTTTGCCAGACCCAAACGTGCATGTGGTAGAGGTGAAAAATTCAAGAGAGGTTGACATGGAAGCAAATGGCATTAAGCGTGGCCGAGGGAAAGATAAGGAGAAAGAAGGAGTTACATCACAAAGTGACCATGGACGAGAAAAGAAGGCAAAGGAGACCAAGGAAGCTAAGAGGACTCGACGTCGTATCAACCTCCAAGACTTTCCTCTTGGACATGGAATGGCTCCATACAACCTGTTGGAAGACATGAGAGGTAAGGGGCCTGATATCTCATGGCCTCAATTTCTTGCATTATGTCCACAAGTTAGGAGGGATTTAACAAGGGCAGTTAGCACTAGGAGAAAGGTAAAAGAGAGTGTGCCTGTTGTAAAAATTGCACAAGCTGAAATGAATGAGGACATTACACCTGTGCTAGATTGTTACATAAAAGAAAGATTGGTTAGGAAAGGTCTAGTGGATGGGGGTGCACAAATTTGCATCATGACAGAGGGACTCATGCAAAAACTAGGCATGCACATCCATGAGACACCTGAAATTAAGGTCAAGATGGCAAACAATAGCAAGGCTAGGTGCGTAGGCATTTGTAAAAATGCTTTTATGGAGGCCTTTGGCATTAAGAAGGCAGTGGATTTCTATGTCATGTCTACCAAAGGAAATGGTTACCCATTTATCCAAGGGAGACCATGGCTAATGAAAATGTGAGCTTTGCAGGATTGGGAGAGTGGAAAGCTAATTTGCAGGAACGACAATCATAAGAAGGTTGTCTTTGACATGAAGGAGCAACGCCAAGAGGATCTCCATGAAGAATCATCTCAAAGTGAGACGGAAGAAGGTTGGACCGATAACACTTCAGAAGAAGAAAGTAGCGGCAGCATTACTGAAGAGGAGTCTTCCATCGAAGTCATGGGGGTAAGGTTTAAGCCAACCAACCAAGAGACCTCTTGTCAAGGTTTGGAGGAGGTAGGTTCCCAAGAGAACCAAAAAGTGGAAGATGAAAGAATGCTAGAAGGTATGCTATCTACAACACTTACAAAGGATGAAAGAGAGGAGTTCAAATGTGTGCTAAGGAAATTTCCTAGGCTTTTTGCTAAAAACTACACCGATGTGCGTGGAGTAGATGATGTTCAACACAAAATTGAGTTGAAGCTAGAGGCCACACCTAAGGCTCAGAAGCTACGAAGGCTAGGAGTCATCAAGGAGCAGGCTTTACTCAAGAAGGTAAGAAAGCTTCTAGTAGCAGGTTTCATTTATCCAGTGGAGAATTCAGAGTGGGTATCTCCCGTTGTTGTCACTCCTAAGAAAAACGGAAAGTAGGGGGTGTGGGTGGATTACCGTCCACTTAATGAGGCAACAAAAAGAGATCACTTTCCCCTCCCATTTCAGGATGAGATACTAAATGAGGTAGCTCGTCATGAGAAGTACACTGTGTGTGATGGCTACTCAAGCTACTTTCAAATAGGTATCGCATTGGAAGATCAATTGAAAACAACCTTTATCACTCCTTGGGGTTGTTATGCTTTTAGAGTCATGCCATTTGGTCTGACAAATGCTCCTGCAACATTCCAACGTTTCATGAACATGGTGTTTCAAGCATTCTTTGGAAAGTCGATTAGGGTGTTCATTGATGATTTCTGTATTTATAGCTCAAAATCATTGCATCTACAAAGGGTAGAAGAAGCTTTAAAGAAGCTCTACGACATGGGAGGTCAACTCAACCCCGACAAGTGCCACATAGGTGAGGATGAAGTGATCTTGCTCGGTCACAAGGTTTCCTATAAAGGCATTGAGGTGGATTCTTCAAAGGCAAAGGCTCTTATTGAGCTCCCATCACCGAAGAGTCTTAAGGAGGTCATCTCTTTCATTCAGAAGGTGA
>NW_028221407.1:84973-132273 GCF_014529385.1 Adiantum capillus-veneris | reverse complement strand
GAGTCTTAAATGACACTTACTATGCAGTAATAGCTAAGTGATATAAGAAACGGTGGCGTCCTGCTCTTTGCATTATGCCCTTGGTAATATCCTTTTATAATTGTTAAACTTGGACTGTAACCTAAAACCTGGTAAATTATTGGAGTAAAATCCAGTATGATATTTTTAGAGGTGCCTTTAAAAACACCTAACCACCATCATAGCTAACTAAAGAGTAATGAAGATGGTGGTGACCTTGCTCCATCAATTCATACTCTCTTCTGTGACCTACTGTAGTTGGCAATATTGCACAGTCGAATACCTTCCTCTTTCCCCTTCCCTCTTGCCCCTCTCTTACCTCTCTATCTCTCCCGCCATCCCCTGTTCTCTGAACAAGTGAAGAGGCATAAGAAACTGGGCCCGCCACAATAGCTCAGAAGGAATGTGGCCACTTAAAGCAGTGGAACTCCTATATCATCGTCATCTTGAAGTTGGCCCGCCACTCTATTATAACAAGAAATGGCATTGGCTCCCATCACTATAAAGGTGAGCGTTTTTCCTCACTTAGCATTGGTACTATATTGCTGTTGTGAGTGTGTGAAGTACTTGTGTGCTTTGAGAGTGTGAGGTTCCTTTCTCGCAAGGGTGTCAAGTTTAGTAATTGGCTATATGGATAAAGGCAAGGATAAGCATGCTACTGTAGAGTTGGTCGCTCCGACTCCATCTCAGGTGAGTTATGGACTTCTGTCCGAGTGTGTGATTTGATTCACTTATTGCTATCCTTCATACTTGTACTGAAATATGACTTCTACTAAGCCTTGTTATGGCTATGGTTGGTTGGTGTATTTTCCTGTAGGAAATGCTTTCTTTTTATTGGTAAATCAAAAAGAAGTTCAATAGTGGGTATTGATGGCCTTGGTTTGTGATTGCATGTCAAAATGTAGGCTTGTTCTATCGATGCATAAAGATAGTCCCGTCATTAGCTCGCGTAGCATACATGGAAGGAAAGTAGCCTCCTGCCATAATAGATGTATGGTGCTATTAAAATCTTAGCAGTCTTCCTAAAAACTTGGTGAAAGACCCTATATGATATGGTTGATTGATGTTTGATCCTAATTAGTGGGTAACCTACTTATGGGGTGTTAAACATTGACGTGTATGGTTTGGTAATGCTGGCATGGTGGTTATACTAAGGTGATGTGACTCTTGTTGGTTATCAAGGTCTACTCTTGTTCAGTTAAGGTCAATACAATTGGATTTTTGGCTTTGGGCATAACTGAATAATGTGCCGATTTGGTTATGATGGACGGTGGCCGAATATGGTTATGGTTAAGATGAGGTGTGAATTATAATAAATTTGTTTGTAAATTAAAGGGCTCATAAGCCGTATGTAGTTGCACATTTCATTAAAGATATGGACATCTATGGCACACATACCTAGCTTTTTTGAACAAATAATGAAATATGGAATATTGAGTTTACCACTTACTAACTTACATATGGTCTCCAACTCTGACTAAATGGTCTTGGGCTTATTTATTAATGTCTTTTCATGTTACAGGTGACTCCAAGGTACAGATTGACTGCACGTATGAGTGCTGTCTCACAGACCCTGAAAAAATAGTGGCAATTAATGCCAAACTCTATAAAAGCAAGAAATAGGAATATGTGGCCCACTTCGAGGCTAAATTGCTTAAGAAAACTCGTCTCCGACCTTATCTCATGAGAGCTTGTAAAGCACAAAGGGCTCCTGTTGGTTTTTCACCTTGTAACAGAAACCATCTCTTTCTTATTAATTTTCTTTGAAAGCAGTTATGTTGGGTGACATCTATAACATGTGGGATACCCATGCATCACTTGCATACGGTGCCAATACTAACTGAATGTTGTGTTGTTTCCATGGATGCAGGTGAGGGTTACCTTCTCAACTATGGATTTCAAAGTTCTTTAAAGTGAAGATGGTGATTAACACATCTTCAGACTCTTACTCTATTGTACTTATGTATAAAGTCCGTACTGTACCATGAATGGGAATTTTACCAACTTTCCACTGACATAGTTTCTAGCGTCTTGTGTAATTTGAAAGAATTCTTTGGTGGTTATGTTATATTGTTATTGGACACACACACACACCTAACACCAAGGGTAGTAGTGATGTCATAAAATCTAATATCTAACTAACCCAAATGATTTTCTCATATTAAATTGATCACTTAATGTGGGAGAATAAACAGGAAGAAGGTTTAAGATATAGACATGTGCTTATAGATCTATCTCAACACGGGGCCAATGGTAAAGGGCCCAAATGAGAGATGGTCTATCAAAGAGCAAGGCTAACCAATGGAGCATAAGATCTTAGGGTTAGCTTCATTGAAGACCTCCAATAGTTAGTGTAAAAGTCCTTTGACCTTAGGTAAGCTAGGGATGAGCTTGAGGTGGGAACTTGACCCAAGCTCGAGGTGCTTGTCGTGCTTGAGATGCTTGTCATGATTGAGGTACTTGTTGTGCTTGATTAAGGTGCTTGAGGTGCTTGTCATGCTGGATGATTAAGGTGCTTGAGGTGCGTGTCCTATTGGATGACTAAGGTGCTTGAGGTGCTTTGTTGTGCTTGCTTGATATGCTTGTGGGAACACCCCCAAGCTAGAAGTGCTTTGTCATGCTTGATGAGTAAGGTTCTTGAGCACCTAAAGTCAAAAGGAGTCCTACATAAGGACACATGTCATGCTCCTACCCATGTTACCCTCATGGTGTGCCTAAAGCCTATTGGTTGGCCACCCAAGGGATCCAATGATAAATTAGTAGGAGATTGAATAATTGATTTTGCATTTATCAAGTCCTCTCTCTCAAAGGGGAAAGGGGGACACTTGTCCCAAGACTACCCTTGTTGCTTGTATTGCCTCATGCTTGTGATTGGCTAGGCCTGGAGGGGTCCAATGAGCTTCAAGCATGAGCTATAAGGGGGGGGGGGGGTTGACCAAAGAAATCTAGGGGGTTGCTTAGGGGTATCCTCACCCACACACACTCACACACTCACTCACTATGTGCTACGCAAAAGTGCAAGAGCTCTATCTCCTTCTCCAAGCTCCTTGAGAAGTTGAAAGCCTAGACCAACACTCTTGGCAATGGAGTGCAAATCCAACCAAGAGCCATGCTTCAATGCTTAAGCTTTCCATTTTCTCCATCTTCATTACTATGCTATTATGTATGCTAGCACGAAGAGTTATGATAAGTGAGGAACTAATTCTTTCTCCTATGAAATGTTTCTTCTTCCTCTTCCCTACCCTCATTCCCTACTAGCTCTCTCCACCTTCGAAGGTGTTTGAGGTCTTGGGACTGAGGCTTGGGATAGTTAAAGCTTTCTTCAAAGTTTATGTTATGCTTGAGATGCATGAAGCTTTCCATGTTCATTGCAACACCTAGGCCACAAGGAACACAAAGATTGTATTGTAACAAGTCTCTCTTCATGGGAGAAATCATAATACAAATGCCTATTGGAGGGGGGACGGCTCCACATAAATCCGGTCCTCAACTGTTGTCATGTTCTCTAAATTCTTGCAAAAGTATTGTTCATGCCAAGTTAACTAATTGCTATGTCTATGATGATATCTTCAATTATGTTCACCCGCTATGCTCACAAAGTAATCTCTCAAAAGTACTCTTATTAATTTCCGCTACCCTCAAGTTAATAGGCCAATTCCATTACATTGGTATCAAAGCATTTGGTTTCTCTTTTCTTGCTTAAGAAGAGAGGTCCTTAAGGAGCCTATAAATGGTTGATGTTATTAATTATATTAGGGTAAGTGGAATGGGATCTATTATCGGTTTTGTTGAGCCACTATGTGGGATATGGTGCACACCTCGAGAGCTTTGGACTTAAAAATGGAGTCTTTTAGACTTGCCTACGTCTTTAGCATTATTGAGCCATAAGAAGTGCAAAAGGAGCTAGCCCTTGGGAACTTTGCTATGTTAGAATTACTCCACTACTCTCTATAATAGCCACTTCAAGCCGTGGTGTAGATACTGAAGGGCCGATTTTCAAAAGCTAAGAGGAGTGGCAACTAAGGTTTTGGATTGTCAAAGCATACACTAGTCCGAATGAGGTGTAGGCCCGGTCAGTGTAGGGACCACACTAGTCCTAGGCGTAGGGTCGGTCGTAGTAGGTCTAGAGGAACCTGCTGCCCAAAGGTTTTGTGCCATTGCGATCTGCTCAGGTGTGAACTGTGTCAAAAAGAGACCCATTTGCTCGGGTGACATGCCCGCCGGAGTGACAGGAAAACGAAAACTAAGAGAGTATGGCTCATCGTCATCGGCCATGGCTATAGATACACAAATAACACCCACAAAATACGTTAGTTTACAGAAGAAACGCTTAATCAATACGAATAACAAATAAACAAATCGCCAACACAAATGAATGAATCTAAAGTGTATTGTAAACTAATAAAAAGAGTTTTCCAAAAGAGTTCCTAGCAAAAATCAATAGTTAATCTCTCGTCTTCTATGAGATCTGATGCACCAAAGATGTCTATCTCAATCTGTAGTTCTACATCTTCTCATCATCAAACCCTACTTCTTTGTCGCTCTCCACATCAGTTTCAGTATTTGACACTTCATCTCTAGGTTCAGGCATATGCTCACCACTAACCTCCAGCTCAAAATCCAAACTTATATCATCCGTCGGCCCTGCACTTTGTTCATGAATCACCTCTTTCATCTCAACATCCAATCCTTCACAGAGGGTAATAATCTTGTTTTTATTGGTCAATGACTATATATTAATGTTTTTTAAGTCTGTGTGCGCTTTTGAAGTCCGATTGCGTTATTTTACTTCGTTTATCAATTTTCGTTTGCGTTTTGAAGTACACAAGACATTTTCAAAGTCCGTTTGCATTTTTTTCAACTATTTTCCGCTAGCTCTAACAACCTCACATTCTCTAGCCATGCCCGATCCTCGCACACTTCGTTCTAGAGGTGCATGGAGATTAGGACCACAGGGTCAATGACTATATATTAGTGTTTTGAAGTCTGTGTGCATTTTTGAAGTTCGATTCCGCTTTTGAAACCTATAACCTAAACTTAACCTATAACCTACAACCTAACCTAACCTAACCTACAACCTATAACTTAATCTAACCTAACCTATAACCTAACCTATAACCAAATTAAACCTAACCTATGACTTCACCTATAACATAACCTAACCGAAGTCCGTTTGCATTTTTTGAAGTACACGAGTCATTTTTGAAATCTGTTTGCGTTTTTTTACTATTTGTCGCTAGCTCTAACCTAACTTATAATCTAACCTAGCCTAACGTATAACCTAGAACCTAACATATAACCTAAACCTAACCTATAACTTAAATCTAACCTATAAACCAACCTAACCGAAGTCGATTTGCGTTTTTTGAAGTACACGAGTCATCTTCGAAGTTCGTTTGCGTTTTTTATACTATTAATTTGCTGCTAGCTCTAACCTAACCTATAATCTAACCTAACCTATAACCTAAACCTAACCTATAACCTATAACCTAAAACCTAGGAGGGAATAAAAGTGAAGGACATTGAATACTACTAAAATTGGCCTCTATCCCCAAGAAGATACACAACAAAGGTGGGCTCCAAAGGATCTTCTTATTACAAATGGATTTTATACAACACATAAGAGAGTTTGGATACCAATCAAGCAAAGACTAATTGCAATTACAAAAGAGCTTCATGAAGATCTCAAGAGATAAAAAAGACCTCATGCTAGAATATAAAGTCAACAATGCTGCTACAAGGGTAATAGGAGGATTTGAATTTCAAAAGTCTTCCCATGATCCCTATTAAAATTCACATGGAAACGATGAAGAAAGTACTAAAACAACATCAAAGTCTCTCCTCAACAAAACTATTTGTAGAAACAAATGGACAATAGAGTCTATCAAAGAAGGATAACGCAACTATAATAGTTTGAGATTCAATTGATTAAATAGGTATGGAAAAAGAAACCTTCATTGCCAACTTGGTCCTTCAATAATCCACTTGATGAGGATTCAAACTTACTTGTGCCACAATAAATTCTTATGATAAGCAAAAGAATGTAAAAAGTCAAGTTGCCAAGGTGTAAAAAACACTCTTTGGCATAGTAAAGTCTAGTTGCTGTGATGCAAATTGAGAAAAGTGTTAGTTGCAAGCTTCAAGTCTGAAATAAACTTGGCGCTAAGAGCTAAAATTATTAGGATTAAGCTCAAGGTAGAAAAGTTGAGCTTTATCTAAGTCATGTTGCTCATGCTGGAAGTGATGAGTATAAGAGTGAAGTCTATTAACTTAACAATTGTGGAGTGTCGTAGAGTCCTACACTTACACATAGTGTAGAGTAGATGAGAGAATGGATCCTCAATTGTGAAAACACTTCTTAAAGCGGTGCCAGCTTGTAAAGCCATGTCATATGCTTTTATATCTATACCTTCTTTTTGAAGAACCTTTGATTTTTTTTTTCACCACATATTGTTTTTCATGCATATCTGTGTATCCATGTAGGAGTTCCCATTATCATTCGACATGTGCATAAGACACCATTTTTTCTTCCATGACCCATGCACCTTGAGTGAACTACAATGGGCAAACAAACTTCCCATATTGCTATCCTTGTATTTGCTACCATCCTATTCCTATAAGCATCAACAGATAATCACTTCACTACTTTGTTGTTAATACTTCCCATACTAATATAGTATTATAATAATGCACATCTCCCAAATGCATATTTTCCCCAATGTGTTTTTTGTTTGAATATTCAAATATTAGACCCTTATTTAGATCGCTCACATCTCTAGTTCTCTTGCATAAATCTCTAGTAAATAATGAGCAAAGCTAGCCATTATACTACTACAATGGACAATGCTACAACATCCTCACCTCTCTACTTCTCTTGCACATATCTCTAATAAATGATGAGCAAAGCTAGACATTATACTACTACAATTGACTGTGCTACAACGTTGACTCTCACTTTAGAGATTTTCACCGATTTGGACCTTCAAGATGCTATGGCAAAAGGAACGTCCCCAAGAAACTCATTGATTTTTGTCTCATTGAACTGCCTTGCAAGTGTACATTGAGATGGAATCTAGACATAGAAGACATTCCTTCATCGATGTGATGAGTGCAATTCGTGCTAGATTATCTTGTTTTGTGATGAAACAAAATGTAGGATTAATTTGTTTTCAAAATATGATGCTAGTTAGTGCTCACTAAAGATGTCTCCTCTTGACTTGGAAATGACACCTCAAATCTTTTAAGTGTGGAAGTATTTAAGATCTCCAATTTTTAAAAATAAGAAAAATTAATTTCCAATGCACATTACTTTCTTTTTGGTTTAGAATGTTGGTTGCACAATGTTGGGATGTTTTAAAGTGGAAATCAAGGTCGTTTTTATTAACTGTTAGGTTAGACAAACACTTGGTTCAATTCTGGAAATTTTTTCTTTTTCTTTATTTTTGTGTTTTGGTGCTTTTTTTTATGAAAAGCAGGGCTGGATACTTCTTGTACTAGGTTCATGGAAGCTAAGGTTCAATTTTATAAAAATATACCAAGATAATATTGGTAGCTCCCAATGGTTAGACTGTCCATTTCCTAGACTAATAGCCACTAGTAGATGACTTGTAGCTACGAGCCTCGTAGTGGTAGATGCCAAGCTATCCTTGGTAAAGGTAGCTATTAGTACAGTAGTGGAAACTACCATTTTGCCATGGAATTCTTGCTTGTAGGTAGGTAGCCACCACTTTCAGCTTAGTAGTTTCAAGGAACACTCTTAACACAAAGTGGTGGCTACCATTGTTAGGGTGGTAGCTACCTTTGATAGACAATGTAGATACCACTATGAAACTGGTACCTACCAGGATCGCATTGGTAGCTAGTAGTGGCTAGATTATCCATTACTAGACTAATATCCACTAGTATAAGATTGGTAGCTACCATGCTATTATTGCTGAAGGTAGCTACCACTATGGTAGTAGTCTCTACCATAATACTAGCTACCAGCCTCATAGTGGTAGCTGCCATGCTATTACTAGTAAAGATATCTACCAGTTTAGTATAGATACTGGTAGCTGCCACTTCCATTTTGGTAGTGGTAGCTACCAACCTCATAGTGGGAGCTTCCATGCTAATATTGTAAAGATAGCTACCAATTTAGTAGTCGTAGCTACCAGTATGGTAATGGAAACTACCAAACTAGTAGCTACTAGCTTCATAGTGGTAGTTGCCATGATATTACTCGTAAAGATAGCTACCGATTTAGTAGTGGTAGCTACCATTCTCCCATTAGATACCATTCTCCCATGGAAGTCCCTTTGGTAGTAAGGTAGTTATCACTGTCATCAAGGTAGCTACCATTGTAATGATGGTAGTTGCACTTATGGTAATGGTAGGTACCCTTATGGTACTAGTAGACACCTTACACTAGGAG
The DNA here is from genome assembly GCF_014529385.1 of Adiantum capillus-veneris. Classification (NCBI taxonomy): domain Eukaryota; kingdom Viridiplantae; phylum Streptophyta; class Polypodiopsida; order Polypodiales; family Pteridaceae; genus Adiantum; species Adiantum capillus-veneris. The sequence goes on along the minus strand of NW_028221407.1, from coordinate 123,842 downwards.
CTACCAAGGTGACAATGGTAGCTACGAGTCTCATAGTGGTAGATCTCTCATGTGTCTTTATGAAGGTAGCTACCAGTCTCATAGTGATAGAGCTCCCACATGTGTCTTTATCAAGGTAGCTACCAAGATGATAGTGGTCACTACTAGACAGTCATGGCTGCCTTGTAGAGTAATAACAACCATTACTAGAGTAGTAGCCACCTTTGCATAATTAGTTGGCATGATATTCCTTGAAAATGTTACTACTTGGCTCTGATTATGTTAACTACCACTATCAGCCTGGTAGCAACCAAACTAGCATTAGTTGCTACCTTGTGTTGGTATGTGATAACTACCATTTTCAACCTATTAGTCACCTTTCCATAGTGTTAGCTTCCATGCTAGTCATGGGAAGGTTGTTGCTAGGCTTTCATTCTATTAACCATCACTGTTAGCCTGCTTGCTACCAGGCTAGGACTAGTAGCTACTAGTGTCATCTTGGAGTCAGCCAGCTAGCAACATAACATTAGTAGCTATCAAGATATGATTGGGAACTTCTAGGATAGCATTGGTAGCCACCTGCATAGTACTGGTAGCTCTCATTGCTATCGTGGTAGCTACCACTATAATGTTGTAGCCACATGTAACTTGAGGCAGTGTCCTGGTAGCTATCACTGTAATGTTGTAGCCACATGTAGAGGCAATATCATGGTAGCTACCACTGTAATGTTGTAGCCACATGTAGAGGCAATATCCTGGTAGCTACCACTGTAATGTTGTAGCCACATGTAAGTTGAGGTAGTGTCCTTAATTCCTTAATACTTGTCATGACAAAAGAGGTTTAGCTTACCAAAAAGCTGGCGATTGTAGGTGGTAACAATTGTGACAAAAAATTTCCAAAGGTGCACATATAAGTTGAGAAGGAAGGTGTGTTAGACCAAGATGGTTCTATTTTTTCCCTAAGGCAGATAATAACGTTGAAAGTTCAATCATGCTTGTTGCTTCTTTCTTGTAGATGAGGGTACCAAAACTCCTAGAGAGGATGGAGAAGGGCCAACAAAGACATTGAAGGACCACATGAAGAAAGAAACAATAGAAAATATTTCAAAAGATGTTGGAAGAAATGGTGCTACTTCCTTAGTTAGAAACCATTTTGGCATTTTTCCTTAAGCTTGTCACCTTTTTTTGTCTTTTTAATAGTTTTCCATTTCCTATGTATTATGAAAGCCAAAATTCGATTTTTTATGTTCGGACTATCGTTGTTAGTATTGGGCCCTATTTATAGTCTTTTGACTGGACTTCTGATAGATTATACACTATACCAGCTATCACAACAACTATTCTTGAGTTACCAATCCAACCACATGCTAAGTTAGACGTTGTTCCCACCATCTATTGTTCCTGCCATCTATATTCCTTTCCCCTTTTCTTTGAATTTTGGTATAACCCAAAAATTCCAAGAGGTATTGAGCAGTTAAACATTGTCAGTCCAGTGAACCTGCTTATTCTTAGCTAGAACCTTGTTCTTTGGTGGTCGATAGAGACTCTTGGTGGCTCTTGAACACTGGATCGGATTCTCTCGTTGAATAAGCCGGTACAACGCCTTCCTATTCCAGCTGATCCCTTGAGAAGATCTTAGTATCAGGATCATAAAGAGTCCTTTTGCTCTGGCTCTAGCCAGCTTATGACAGTAGGAAGCTATATGTATCCACCCTTGAGGAAGAGGCTAATTGCATTTGATGCAAGCTTTGAAGAGAATCTCATCCATTCCTCTGAATTGCCATTCACAGGTTGCCTTATTCGCTAATTCCTTTTAGGGATCTTAGAGGCCTCTACTGTGAGTTGGAGTAGTTGATTGGTGATATTGATCGGCCTACAAATCTAAACCTGCCATTGCCCCATCTTCAACTTGAAATTGTATAGGGCACGTATCAGATCATCAGCTTGGTCTTTCTTCAGAGCACATCTAGAACCTAGTTCCAGTCTGTACATTTAGTTGTGGCTCCTTCATACCGCTCCCTTCGCGCTCATCGACTATCTTAATGTATCTTTGCTAATCAACTGGCTCTAGATATGTTGGATATAATGCTGGAAAAACCTTGGTAGTTTAGCCTCCTTAGCAGGAAAGACATGAAGCAGAACTGGTGAATCTACAACAAATTCTAGAAAATTCAAGACCATTTGGTTTTCTTGATGCATCATCTTCCTTGTAATTTGGACAAGATGATACAAACTCTTGAGATGCATCTCCTGCTCCCTTACTGCCATCCAAGTCTTTAGCCCCGTACTAGTGGTGCCATTATCTTCCAGCATGACCTTGATTCACCGATCCAGAACTCCCCTAGCACTCTGCATTTGAATTAGCATTTCTTTAATCTGAATACGGATGTACTTCATACATTTGTACATGGGATAAGTGCCAAGCAACATTTCCAATTATAATCCTAGATCTTTCAGATTATCAATGATAAGATCTTTTAGATTATCAATGATAAGATCTTTAATGTAGGGATTAACTGCTAAGTCATCAGTGGTAATGTGCCACTCTGGCACTCTTTTAACACGTGGACATAGCTTGGATGTGGAGGTGGTTTGAAAAACTTGTTGATTATGGTAGCTCATGATTTCCAATCATGCACCATCTGCATGGTCCCCACACATAACATCTAAAACCTCTCCCAATCAAAGTAGAAAGTTTCATCATGCAAAAACTCCTATATCTAAAGTGATTTTTACTTCCTTAGCCATTTATTCAGTGTTAGTAGCTCAATGGAGTGAGTGTGATCATAATCCGAGTCTGAGTCAGGGATACCATGCTTATCCGTATAATCTTTCTGAGAAATCATACCATCCTACTATCTTGGCAGTTGTTGGTCAACTCGTGGAGTCCGTTGTGGGGATTCATTTTCTCCTTGATTTTGTTGGCCGCCAACTCCGTCCTTTGCTCCACTAGACTCTAGTCCCTATTAGGATTTGATCCTATTGCAACTGATCCTGATGGAAGAGATGGTGGGGCATCATCTCATCATCATCATCTTATCCTCCTAGTGGTTATGCTGCACCCCTTCATCCTCAATCATCCTCTCCTTGTCATAGTCCTCGTCTTTTGTTTGCTGATTGTTGAGGAACTCTGTGATGGCTTCGTTGATCGGTGATGTGTTGTATTCCTTCATCTTGTGTTGGAGATCTAACTGAATAAATTCTACAATGTTTTGCAGGTCAGCCATATTGAAAGTCAGTTGCCATCCGCATCCACAATATCCACCAAGGACTGGTAGATGTACTTCTCAAGCACAACCTTTTTCATTCAATTGTCAGTGTTGTGCAACATTTTGTAGTCCTCCCTTTTCATGTTCAACATAGTCTTGAATCGTTCAATTGCCTGTTGGGCTCCATTACTGCATTCTCCACTATGAGAGCATAGATCTTCCTTTGGAGGATACGTAGAGAAGGTGTGAGCAATGTGATTCTAGTCAATTTAAAAACTCAATATCTCTTTCCCATTGGACCTTTTCTTTCTTTAGTGCTGCAAGTTTTGCCATGGTTTTTCATAGTTCCCCTTTCAAAGTGGTAAGAAAACAGACACACCTTGGAGAAGATGAAGAAAGCTCAAGGCACACAACAAAGAGTATATTACTTAGTGTGAAATGGAAAGATAGATAGCCCTAGAATGATGGCATATATACAATGCACGGGGGAAAAAACCTCCTAGCGAGGGAAAAATGCATCGACGGTCCTAAGTGTATTCACACACATCACTACCACATGTATATGGTAGCAAATCCCCCCTGGAGGGATGTGGTGATCGAGAGATGGCACATAGAGTAAAGGAAAGTGCAATGCCCTGGGGACATGATCAGTCCACAAAGGGGAGTAAGCCCAAAGCTTTGCAAAAAGCTTCAAACTTCTCACGAGACAATGCCTTTGTGAAAAGATCTACAAGATTGTCATGTGTTGGCACATAAGCCAAGCTGATCTCTCCTGCTAGAGAGCCTCTCCTTGACATAGTGGTAATGCACCTCAATGTGCTTTGTGCGAGCATGAAAAACTGGGTTCCTTGCAACTGCCAATGCGCTCTGACATTCATTGTATAGTGTTGGCAATGTCCTGTCCAACACCCAAATCAACCATAAGGCGTGTGAGCGATACACGCTCAACCGTAGTTGTGAAGATTGCCCTGTACTCAGCCTCACAACTGGAAGTGGCCACAATAGGTTGTTGTCCTTTCTATACCATGAACACTGATTTGAAAGGATTTAGGCGTATTATTTTATCTCTACACCTCTCAAAGACCATCTTAAAAAATAATAAATGCATTATCTTTGTGAGAAGATGGTAAAAACATCTATAAATATGGCCAAAAGTTGTGCAAAAACTCATTGATTATCCCCTTCATGCATCTCTGGAAGGCTCTTGGAGCATTACAGAGTCCAAATGGCAGTACCTGATACAGAAATGCTCCCATTCAGTGATTAATGTGGTTAATTTTGGCCCAATCTTCAGGTGCAATCTTAAGTTGATTGTGAGATTCTTTGAGAGGTGTAAGAGGATGACTAAGTACCTTGTCCAAAGTTTCCAAGAAACACCTCTACAGGGATTGGCATGTTGTGTGTGTGTGTGGTGTGTGTGTGTGTGTGTGTGGAGAGAGAGAGAGAGAGAGAGAGAGAGAGAGAGAGAGAGAGAGAGAGAGAGAGAGGAGAATGCTTAGCTATGGAGGGAGGCAAGATTCTAAGAGAGAGAAGAAGAAGAAGAAGAAGAAGAGAATTTTAACATTGTAGGAAACTATCCCAAGAGACCATAAAGATCTATCCGATGAGGAGAGTGAAACTCAAGACCAGAGAGAGAGAGAGAGAGAGAGAGAGAGATGACAAAAAAAGCTTGGAACATCCTTGAATCATGGTGGGCACCGCTACATTTTTTGAAAATTCTATTATTGTATTCACAAAAGAGTTTTCCCTCCAGCTTTAGATTTGGGATGTAGCTACCTCCTCGCTAGTGGTTTCCGGTAAATATGTAGTAGGTCCACCTATTCATGCATATACCCACTTAGTCATTTATGATGGTTTTGAAGTTATGATATACTCATTTTCTTTAGTTAGCATAAAGTTATGGTTTTGCCTATTTCATTTAGTTGGGGCATTGACTGATTCTCTTTTTTGATCTATGCACTATGTTTCACACCACCAATTCTCTCTCTCTCTCTCTCTCTCTCTCTCTCTCTCTCTCTCTCTCTATGAAGATGCGGTCTACACATATATTCACCCTCCACTTGGTCATTTATTTTTCATTCATACACATTCATGGGTAGCACTAGTTGCTAGGTACCTCTGGATGTAGTCCGACTCATGGCTTAAACTCCATGCTAGGTCGGACATTGAGAACTCCTCCTATGTTATTGCTTCCGCACTCTGATGTATATTGAAATTGTTATTTTGATGAAAAAGTATAAATTGTACAATTCTTGCATAGGCCATGGTGGGCAAGGAGGGGATCTCTCAGAGGCTTGCTATTTTGACACATCATTGCTTCATTGGCTTGGGTTGGCTTGGGTTCAACTTTGATAAATCTATATCGGCCACCTTCTTTGACATCGACCTATTTTGCAACAAAAAATACGTTATAAATTTGTGAGATGAAGCATAGCTTGCCGAATCACATGCTACACAACTATAGATGGCGCGCCAAAGCCATCAACAAAACAGCATCACCCAGTGTTACGAGGTATGAAGCATAAACATTGAAAGCCATAAAGAGGTTTATTCTCTCGAGCATGATAAACTTAAAGATGGAGATGATGTTAAGCTCTGAATGTAAGCTACAAGGGTAGTTTTCTTACCATTTTATCTTTATGTTGGAGATGAACCCTTGCAATGCCCACACACTATTCACACATCCTATTGTTGTGGTATGCAAGTCATGTGAGCTCATACTTTTGCCATCTTCGGGAGTAGAGGTTTCCATGTAGTGTGAGTGAATAAAATTAGAAGGAGTAGAATTTTGTTTCATGGTGTAATGGAGGTGAGAGAAGGAAGAGGAGCTAGCTTGGTGTGAAACTATGTGGTGGGCAAGGGGAAGAGATGGGAGAGGAGCTTGCTTGGTGCTACAATGGAGGTGGGAGAAAGCTAGCAAAGAGATAGTTTTAGACTATAGGGGGTGCATGTGGTTGTTGCAGCAATGTAGAGCTTAGAAAAGAGTTTGTAGAGAGAGAAAATCACTTTTTAGCTATAGAATAGGTTTGGAAAGACTTTGGAGGGTGAAAAATGATGTTTTGAACTTTTTTTGAAAAAATTCAGTTTTTTGGATTTTTTAGTGCACGTTTTTAACTTTTGGAGGTCAAAAATACTTTTTTGACCATGAAATAAGTTTGGGGACCTTTTAAGGAGGGAAAACTTGAAATTTTAATTTTTTTGAAAATTTGAAATTTTTTAGTGTATTTTTAGATCCACACCAAAAAGTGGGGGAAAAAAGGTCAAAGTGGTCCCCCCCCCCCCCCCCCCCCCCCCCCCCCAGCCCCATCCCTTTCCTTTAGCCACCTCCCTTACCTTCTCACTAGGTAAGACGCCATTAAGAGGTGTAAGGCTACATTGTCCCCCTACCTTTTTGAGGGTATAGAGTGTGTCCACCACCCTCTAATTTCTATTGGCTGGCCTCTAATTAACCTTAATCCCAAAGGGCCCCTAGAGGGTTCATATTTTCCTAATGTGCCAGAACATCGTCGACGTACTTCTTCTAGCGGCGCGTGTTGACGTCCGTCTCAAGGCAGCGAGCACTGGGAGAGACGAAGCGACGGGGGATCTTGTGGCTTCGCTTGTTTTGGTAGTGGTGGGGAACAGAGTCCCCTATTCCAGAACGTGCTGTCCCTGACGCAGAGGACGAGGATACTGAGACACCCGTGCCAGACACGCATGGATGCTACTACAAAGTAAAATATGGCGGGGAGGTGGACTTCGGTACAACACAGGGTAGGGTGTTTTGACGCCATCTTCAGATTCTTATACATTCGACGGATAAGAATTGTTTTGTCAAGTTTAGAGACCAACTGTCCGATCATGCACGCTACATTGAGGATGTGTTGCACGCTAGATTTCCAAATGTCCCCGATCAACGTTTTTCACAACAGTGATTGGAGGGCTACATAAAAACATTTTTTGAAAAACAAGCAGTCCGGTGTAAGACGCGCAACAGCCAACCAGGTTAGAGATCCAGACATGAGCTATCGTGGTGACAACATGGGAGATGCAAAGTGGAAGTGGGAAATGCAAGAAAAGAGCGATCAGGCTGCAACGGGCTCATCCTACAGACAACAACGCGAAGCTCGCCCCAGACAAACTCCCACGCACTATGGCTCCGGAGGCAAAGCAGTCTGGAAGGACAAATATATAAGCTTGATTAAATTACAACCTAAATCGGTGATTATAAAGATTATAGTTGAGATTTGTTATTGTTAGTGCTAACTTAAAAAAATATTACTCTTACTCGCCCAACCAGAGAGGTGGTCAAGTATCGGGAGCGGTATACAAAATTTGATACTTTGGCGATGGTTGCTCAAGAACAACCACATCTCTTGCGAGTGTAGAAGGTGAAGACAATCGTGGTAGGCGGGAACTGTCCATTAGAAGATCAGCCAACGGGAGTTAATCAGACTGCCAATAATTAACACATACAGTTATTATAGTAACTCAAGAGAGCTATAAATAGGACCCGCTACATTGTAATCGGATTTCGAAATGTTTGTATTTGGCTTTAGCTTTCTTAGCACTTTCAAGCTCTTCGCCTCTAGCTTCACTTGTATTCATCAATTCTATAATCATCTGAGCTTGAACCGTTACACACTGTACTAGTTGACCTTGAGCTATTAATCTGAATTGGCAAATACTCTTCCCAATTTTCCAGCTATGTCTCTTGTTCCAATATCATATTCCAGTTCAGTTATCTATTTTAGTTCAGTCAATGCTCTGTTCTAGTCTCACTTTCTGAGTTGACGGCATACTCAATAACTTTAAATTCTAACACCGGAATTAGCTGTCTGAAGAGATCAGCTCCAATTCTATTTTGGTCATCACGGTTGTTAGAGCTGTTCGCTCTTTGACCACAAAACTCTTATTTCCCCGTTTGAATTTTCAGCTGATCACATGGCGCCCAAAGTCAATCGTGGTCGCAAACTGTCAACCCGGTTACACAATGATTTCGACCGCATTGACCCCATTCCTGAGGTCTCAGAAAGAGAGTCTGAGTATAAGAAAGACCCGGAGAGCGAGACTGAGGCTCGAGAGAAGCACAGTCATGCTGATGAGGCCAAGGGCTCTCAGCACTCCAATCATTCTAGAAGGAGAAGGGCTGAGCGAGAAGAACGCAAAACCAGGGGTTCTTGGTCCACACATAAGTCAGATGGGGCCAAAGGCAGTAAGGGAAGTCGTCACAGGTCCAGCAAAAAAGCCAGAGAAGAGACAACGACTGAGACTGAAGAAGAAGTTGATTGGGAAGCTGATATAGATCATTACAAAAAGTCTTCTCGCCGAAGTCAGACTTCCAAGGGCAGAAGAAGCAGAAATGATGCTGTTCGACATGATTATACTTCTTCATTTAAAATCTATTTTTCAGTGTTCAAAGGAGGGAAGATAGATGACCCAGATGTTCATATTCAAGCTTTTGAACAATATGCTGAGTTGAAGAATATTGATGAAGATGTCTGGGGGAAATATTTTTCTCAGACACTTAAAGATGTAGCAAGGAAATGGTACTACCATTACCCAACCTGCCAACTCATATCATACAACAAATTGCTCAAAGCTTTCAGATTGGAATATTCAGATAACAGGGGTGATGAGGACATCCTCTGCAAGCTAGATAAGATGAGATAAGGGAAGTTGTCAGTGAGAAGTTTTGTTGAAAAGATCAAGGAGTTAACCATGCAGTTGCAGGATCCACCCTCAGAAAAGAGGCTACGCGCATGGTTTCTAAATGGGTTCCGTAGTAAGAAGCTCCGAGAACAAGAGGTACCTGCACCAACAAAGAAATTCAATGATTTAGTGCAGAGAGCTTTGAAACTTGAACAACAAGCTAAAAAGGAGAAAAGCCACAAGAAGAGGAGCAACAATTCTTCCTCTGAGAATTCTGATTCTAGTGCAACTTCCAGCAATTCTAATAGTAGCTCATAAGAAAAGAGCAAAGACAAGGCCAAGAAGGGGTCTTGGTCTAGAAAGATTGATGAAATGGCCTGGTAGATTGCTGAAATCAGCCAGACTAGACAACCAGTTAGAAGAATGAAAACCTGGTGTTCAAGGTGCAAATCTAAAGATCATGTTTCCAATGAATGTCCACAATGTACCTATTGCAAAGCGTATGGTCATTTATGGAACAATTGTGGTATTCACATTCACCACTTCAAGAAGGGAAAGAATCTCTCAGTAGTAGCATTTACCAATGCTGAACCAGCAAGAGTAGAAATAACCAGTGTACCCCAGGAAGAGAAATCAGGTACCAGTGGTACTGGTACTGGGCGTGGTAGATACCATGGAGGTACTGGCTGAGGGTGGGGTTAATTTTCAAAACCAAAGCCTGAATTGTTATACTTATGGCAAGTATGGGCACTTTGTGGCTCAATTTCTGGAGACGCCCACTACTGCGGCTACTGAGGCGAAAGTCCCAGAGCCAGTTCCAGTGAGAGCGGTTACACGCAGTAAAGGGCTAGTCATTGAGGAAATCCCAAAGGAGCAGGCAAAACTAGTCAGTGCTAAAACTAGCAAACGGACTTAGCAGAGAGAGGTATGGAAGGCAAAGGGCAAAGAGAAGGTAGTGGACGAATGGTAGGAGCAGAGAGAAATGGCGGCTAAGATCACTAAAGATCTAGCCAAGAAGCTACCAGAGCAGCCATAAAGCCTTCTAAGGCTTGAGTCATTCAAAAGATACCAGCCCAGTCTTCTGAGAAAGGACAATTAGATCAGTTAGGATCTGGACTTTTTGAGACCATGCTGGCTGTAGTCCAAGTACTGGTGGAGGATCTAGAAAATGTCAAATCAGATGTAACTGAGATAGGAAACAATGCAGAAGCTAAAGATGACACCAGAGGAAGGACTGACACTGTGCAGATGGTTCAGTTTCCTCAAGTTTTGAGGATAAATCTAATCAAGAGAGAGAGAAAATACATGTGAAGATTTGTGAAAGAATTCAGAAACTAACAGTTGAATTAGAAGACATCAGAAAAACTTTGCCTGAAGCAGAAAAATTCATTAAATAGCGAAGGAAAGCTGAAGCCGACACTGGAGCAATTGAGCTTGTAGTTGTCAAGGAAGATGAAGTGCCGGTGATCCAGGTAGACTACAAAGTCAGAAAACAATGGGAGCCACTATTCGGTGTCATACTGGATGGAGGGGCAGGTGTCAACATCTTGGGGGACACATCTTCAGCAAAGAATGGGTATAACAAACTTGAAACATAATTCAAGATTCGGATGATTGATCACAGAGTTCTGCAAGCAATTGGGATGATCGAATATATGCAGATAAGGGTAGGAAAAGAAAAGTTCAAGACTAGTTTCTTAGTTTTGGATGTGCAAGGCGCATATGGGATGTTACTGGGACGGCCATGGCTGCGAACGGCACAGGCTGTTCACGACTATGCCAATCAAAATTTTGACAATACAGGGTTCCAGTAGAAGAATTCAGGTCCAGACAAACAACACCAAAAACTGGAGGAAGGCATTGCGACCAGAGGAGCTTTGTAAAAAATATGGGGTAAAGAAAATTCAGAGAATGCTGGCGGCAATGAATATTTTTCCATTAGCGGAGATAGGTCTGAATGCAGTATTGTTTGACAAAGACCAGGCTAAAAAGCAAAGGAATCAATTTCCAGATCAGTTCTTTGAACTGAATCTTGGAGAAAGACCAATTCAACTAAATGGATGGTCAGAGAACCCAGTTGACTTCAAAGAAGAGTTGTTAGATTCCAGTACACAAGTGGCCACTGAAGAAATGCACTCTGAAAATTTTTGTGAAGTTCAAAATGATAGTTCAAAACTACAAGGACCGTCCTGGAATTATGCTGAGGAGTCAACCAAAAGGAAGGGAGGTGGACCTAACTGGTTGCTTCCAGATGACCAGGAAATCGAAGAGCGGAATCTAGGTTCTGAGAAAAATCCTCGATTGATCAAGGTAAACAAGCATCTGAACTCAGAAATGAAAGAAAAAGCTTGACACATGTTCCAAAAGTACAAAGATGTGTTCGCATGGGAACATACCATCTAAAAGGTGTAAATCCAGAGGTCTATCAACATAGAATACCTTTGAAGCCAGATGCGAGACTAGTGCGTCTGCAACGGTACAAAATGAATCCAAATTACACTAAGAAGGTCAAAGAAGAAATTGATAACCTTCTAAAGGTTGGACTCATCACAGAGGTAGCCACTATTAACTGGTTGTTTCGAATTGTGGTTGTGCCCAAGAAAAATGGAAGCTCAAGGTTTGTGTGGATTATCAAAAGCTGAATGCTCAAACAATCAAGGATCCTTTTCCATTACCTTTTAAAGACATGTTTCTTGATGAGATTGTAGGCCATGAGATGTATAGGTTCATGGATGGCTATCGTGTTTATAATCAGCTAAAGATTGCTCCTAAAGATCGGAGTAAAACCACTTTTATTATTGAAGGGGGTCCATTCATGTATCTGGTCATGCCATTTGGTCTTTACAATGCTCCAGTAATGTTCCAACGGTGTATGATGGAAATATTCAATGAATTCTTGCACCAATTTCTTGCCATATATATATGGATGATTTCACTGTATTTTCAACAAAAAAGAAGCATTTATTATTTTTGGAAATGGTCTTTCAAATATGTAAGGAAAAGAGGATCTGTTTGAACCCATTTAAATCTGTTTTTCTGGTTTGGAAGGGACAACTATTGGGATATATAATGTCCAGGAATGGCATAGAGATGACCAATGATAAGATCCAGAGTGTCCAGCAGGCCAAGGCACCTTGCACAACATCAGAGTTAAGTTCATTCTTGAGATATATAATTTTTATAGAAGATTCATTCATATGTTTGCTTCTAAGGCAATACCTTGTATGAGCTCACAAAGAAAACCAACAAGTTCTTTTGGACTGCTGAGTGTGAGGAGAGGTTTTAGAGTTTGAAGAATGCCATCATCAGTAAGCCAATACTCCGACAACCGAATTGGGAAGTTATTTTCCATGTGCATGTCGATGCATCGGGACTGGCAATGGGAGCAATCCTAGCTCAACCAAAAGGGAGGACTTACTATCTAGTATATTTTGATAGCTGGAGATTCAGTCAGGCTGAACAAGGATACACTACTACGGAGAGAGAAGCTTTAGGAATGGTTTTTAGTGCCACTAAGTTTCTACATTATTTGCTGGGAAAGCTATTTCATTTTATGTGGATCATCAGGCATTATTATTCTTGATCAACAAAGTTATTATTCAAGGCCGATTGATTAGATGGATGATGTTCCTCATGGAATTTGAATTTTGTATATTCCATAAGCCTGGTAAATCCCATTGTGGAGCTGATTTCCTGTCCAGAAGCACTGATGGTTATTCAGAAGTATCCTTGAGAGATGAGCCAGTGGGGACGCAGAATTGTTTCAGGTAACAGCTGAGGAAAACACAGATCCAGAATGGTTGGATGTATATCAGTTCCTTTCCAAAGGAGGATTCCCAAAAAAACTGGACTTAAAATTAGAATAAGGCTCTGATTATTAAGAGTCTGAAGTTCACCATGATCAGAGGGTTGCTCTATAGACAGGGCGTAGATGGGGTTCTTCAAAGGTGTGTGCCGATGGAAGGCACGATGCAGGTTATTTCCAAAGCACACGAAGGGGATTCTAGAGGACATTTCTCCATTGATATTACTTACAAGAAAATTTTGCAGGCTGGATTGTGGTGGCAAACTCTGATATATGATGTTTAACGTTTTTGTAAAACATGTGATATATGTCAAAGGATGGATAGACCAACAGCAACAGATATGACTCCACTTACTCCAGTTCAGCCACTCGGAGTATTTATGAAATGGGGTCTGGACTTCATGGGTCCATTCAAGAAGATTACTCCTCGAAAGAACCGGTATATATTGATGGCCATTTTTTAATGCACTAAATGGGTCGAGGCCAAGGCTCTTCTAGATAACACTACGAAGTCCACTGCTGTCTTTTTATTTGAAAATATTATCTGTCGTTATGGATGCCCTGTGGAGATTGTATCTGATCAAGGAACACACTTTATTAATGATACTATGGATATTTTGATGGAAATGCTTTCAGTAAAACACAGGAAGTCAACGACATATTATCCCAGGTGTAATGGGAAAGTTGAAAGCAGTAGCAAAACCATCAAAAACATTCTCACCAAGATTGTGCAAAAGGAGCCACGCCAATGGGATATTAAGCTCCAAATTGCTCTATGGACTTACAAGACAGCTTACAAAGTTACCACTGGACTGACACCGTTCAGAATGGTATATGGTACTGAAGCTGTATTGCTTATGGAATCCATAATTCCCAGTCTTAGGATGGCGGTGAAACATGGATTGGATTTTAATCACAATCTTAAACAAAGACTGGAGGAACAGGGGATTGTTCAGCAAAGAAAGAAACACTGGCATGATAGGAGAATCAAAGTTTGGGAATTCCAGAAGGGCGACTTGCTTTTGCTCTATCAATCCAAACTGGTCCCGAAGAAGCCAAACTTAAAGATAGCTTGGGATGGTCCGTATGAAGTGGACTGGGTGTTTTCCAATGGCACAGGACGGCTGAAAGGTTTATCTGGGTTACTGTTGCCAGGTGTTTATAATGGGGCCAAGATCAAGCTATATTATTCTAATGAGAAAGAGACTTCCAGAGAAGAAGATACTGGCATTTTGGTTACTGATGGATAGGAATTCTCAGAACTAGCCATTCTGAACCTCTTCCATATACAACCAGTACTAGAGCCAATCAAGGTGATAGAAAAGTCTCAGCATGACAAAACAATGCCAGTGTCAGAGTCAGTAAAGGGTTAGAGTCAGTACCAGTTTTTATGGGGAAAAGGACCAGTGATAATCATTAGAAGGAACATGGGAATTATAAGCCAATGCATGTATGCCATGTCACCGACGCCGGTGCACAAAACTCTAGGAATGGTAAGTAGTGGAGCTTTTATGGCGAGAGCGCATATAACAGTAAGGAGGGTGGGTATTCTTTGTCGTAAATCTCCTCCACGACGTCTCCTTGCTATTACACATTCGCCATCGCCGCAAGCTCCACGGAGTCTTCACTGCAACGACAAACTTCATCGTCAGCAGACTCTGTTGATCACTACCTATCTTTACTCGACACACATGGTTACGTCTTTGATTATCCAAGTAAGTCTTCTTCCTCTACAAACTTACCGTCCTCACAGTGTATGGGTAGAAAGAAAATGTCGGAGAGGATGCAAGAAACCATAGATGAAACTTTGGCAATCATCACTTCTCTTAAAGCTTCCTTAGCAATTATTCCGCATAGTAAGATACAAAGGTATGTATTCACTAAGCAGGCCGAAGTGCTGCTAAGGCTTTGGGACTTGCATTTGGTAGTACATGCCACAAGAATAGATTTTGACTCGGCCATAATCAAGTAGGTTCTTGACTCCTTTAATGCCGAGGATGGTAGTGTCGTTATCAATGGTGTCAGAGTCACAACAACTCCTGACAACATTGCATATGCCTTCAAGATGCCTAATGAACTAAAGCCGACCACAGTCTCTGTGGAACAGATAAGCACGGCACTGAAAGAAGATGAAGCAACTAATAAGAAACGCAAAGCCAATGCACAAGGGGTTCCAGTAGCAGGACTGGACGTCCCCTCAGTTTACAGGTTTGTGGCTGAGGCTGTTAGTCTGAAAAACAACCCTGTGTTCCAGCAGACTGCCAAGCTGAAATCCCAGAGTGTATCAAAGCTTGGTATGTCTGGCAATTTTTATACTGGGCACTTGCGCCAGAGGCCAATATGACCAGGTACGGATGGCTTGGAGTCAGAAACCAATCCCAGAGACTGCCAATGTCGAGCTGTCTTCAGATGAAGAAGATCCAGGCAATCAGTTGGCCTTAACCGGACAAAAGAGAAAGGGCACCTAGGGGGAAGCCAATGGTTCCAAGAAACCAAGGATGATGCTGACCAAAAGCATTGCTTTTCTTAAGCAGCTTGAGAATCAGGTAAAGTCTTTGCCTACTGGGAAAGCTTCAGCAGGCCAGACTTCAGCCACAAGTGAAGAACAAACTCTAGCATAGACCAGTGTTGGGAAGGGCCAGCAAGAGGAACAAATTCCAGCGGACATCAGAGTAGAAAGGGCTCCAAAGAAAAGACAAGCACTGAACAACCCGTAGTTAAAGATAAGGGAACGGGTCCAGTACTTGACAACCCATCAAACAGAATTCCTTTCAGTGAATTAGGCTTGTCCATAGCCAAGAAAGATAAACTGCAGCAATTGCAGCATAATCCCCTTAAAGGTAGACTGATATTTCAAACTACTGATTTAGCACATTTACCATACATGTCTCCCGTAATGGTTTATGAGCCAATTCAATCTGACCAGGCAAATGCCACTGATGACTGCTCAATGCTTATCCAATAATCATGGAGCACCATTGTTAACGCCTTAGGCCAGATGATGGATGCATCGGCTCCTAGTGAGCAGGTGGTTAAGCTCAAAGAAGACTTGGAGAGCAGCCAGCAGCAGGTGCAAAAACTCTAGAAGGATGTGGCTGCACAAAGACTCAGGCATACTATTGCTGAGAATCAGTCAGTGAGGACAATCAATGATCTGCAAACAAAGCTGCTAAAAATAGAAATAGAAAATCGGCAGTTAAAAGAAGACAAGGCAGCAACTTTGAGAGATGCTGATCGCTTTCACACTCTGCTATGAATGAAGCGGACATATCACAAAGAACAGATGACAGCTCACACTGCGATCAAGGCTTCTATGACAGAGAGATATGTCTATAATAATGTTGCTGATATTCTGAATCCAGAGGCCAATGTCACTCTGAATATGGACAATCTAAAAGCCCTGATGGACACTGTTCAAAGTGATCTGTAGGATAAGCTCTCAGAATACAATACAACATTGACAAATCAAGCCATCTTGGATTACATTGAAAAATAGAATAATCCCGATGAGAGGATTTTGAGAGGGAAGAAGAGAAGGATGAAGAAGAAGAGGACAACCAGGACGATAAGCCATATGGTGAAGAAAATGACTTTTCTCCTTCTCCACCTTCAGGATCTGGAGCTGGTGGATTTGCTGCTATAGGGGACAGTCAACCCAACAGAGACCAGCCAGACCAGTACAAAGACAAGCTAGACCAGTAGAGTCGGGGGACCAACGGTCTGAGGATCAACAGCCAGACAGTGGAGAGAAGGGCCAAACTGAAGATTATCCAGTACACCAGTCACAACACCTTGTTGACAGCAAAGGAAAAGCCAAAGCTATGACTGAGTCCCTAAAGGGTGATGAGCAACATTCATTACAGCTCATCACAGTGATTAAGAGATTAAGACATCAATATGATCCTGCTACTAGGATGTATTTAGAGGATGATACTCTGATCTTTGATCTGGCATGCTTTCAAATGCTGTATGTTGGAGCCAGAGAAATGGTATATCATTGGAAATCGGCTGCCTTTCACGATCAAGAAGTGTGCCAATTGCCTGAGCATCCCAACAGAATCCAACTGATGGATATGATACCTGAGTGGGCACTAACTCCTAATGATAGGATAGCCAATCCACATTGGCAACGACAATCCACTGCAGACCGACATTCCCTAACCCTGGAGTTAGACTTGCTCTTTGGAAACAAGTCGACATACAAATGTATGAAAGAAGTCAGAACTCAGCTGAAAGAAGTTTTACTTCAGATACAAATTGCTGGAGGAGTTCTAGACCAGCGAGTACAAGCCACTCATTGAAGAACAGGCTTCTAGCAGCAAGGGACCTCGGACTCAAATGACTATAGGAGAACATGCAACTGCTCTCCGAAAACTTTTGCAGCTAGTCGGGGTTACCAGAAAGATGATGTAGCAGGAGAACCAAACCATTTTAATTTTTCTGGAGTTTGTGTCTGATTCTCCAGTTCTCCTGTATGCATTACCTACTAAAGAAACTAAACTGCCCAGATTCTTTCCGCCCTTGTATCCCCAGCATTCTGAACCAATGGACTGGCTCACTTACTTTGGTATCACTTATGACCTTCAGGATTGGTATGAGCGGGCCACTTTGGAGTGGAAAACTTGGCAAACACTCATCAATGATGCCTTCAAATTGGATGATGTCATGGAGTTGCAGGCCAAATGCAGAGGGTCAAACTCTATAGTGACAGTGGAAGATCCAGCTCCGAGGTTTGACGAAGATCATAAATCAGTTTGCTGCACTGTGGAGTCTTCCAAAATCCCTAAAAAGGATATCACGGCTAAACCAGGACTGGGACCACAATACAGAGAAATGGCTGAGATTCTCTTCGAAGCTAGAATCAAGATGAGTCAGCCTCTTGCACAGGGATGGATCCACATTGCCTCGCACTCTCACAAATTGGCTAGAACTCGTCTGACAAAGGGAAAGCTGATCCCGACATCAAAACTTACAACCCTCTCACCCCTTATGAATTTGAGATGTCTACTGAAAGGTGGGATCAGCTTGAGAAGGAGGCCATTTATAGAATTATCCGTAAGGAAAATACTGGCACTGGGACTTCTGAGGCACCAACACCAAAGAAGGGCAAAAGGAAGCGGGTTCAGTGGAAGAATACTGGGTAGTTCCATCTCAGAATCAGACGGTGGATTTTTTTCCAGTAAGGCACTCGGATCTCCTTGGCTCGACACCCTTGGAATTACAATTATAGGGGTGTCAAGCACTCAACAAGCATGAAGTATGGTATAAATCCATATCGAAAGAGTACTATCGTGAGGAACATCGGCCAACTCAGCAGCACCAAATCAGAATCACGCGGTGGATTTTTTTTCAAATTTTTTGGAATCATACCAAAATTCAAGAAAGTAGGGAAGGATATAGAAGGCGAAGATAGTCCTGGCAGGCGAAAACTGTCCCTTAGAAGATCGGCCAGCGGGAGGCAATTGGACTGGTAGTAATTATCACAGGCAGATATTGTAGTATAAACTCAGGAGAGCTATAAATAGGACCCGCTACATTGTAATCGGCTTTCGAACTGTTTTGGCTTTAGCTTTCTTAGCACTTTTGAGCTCTTCGCCTCTAGCTTCACTTGTAATCATCAATTCTGTAATGATCTAAGCTTGAACCATTATATACTGTATTGGTTGATCTTGAGCTATTAATCTGAATTGGCAAATACTCTTCCCAGTTTTCTAACTATGTCTCTCGTTCAGTATCATATTCCAGTTCAGTTATCTATTTCAGTCAGTCAATGCTCTGTTCCAATCTTACTATCTGAACTAACGGCATACCCAATAGCTTTAAATTCTAACACCAGAATTAGCTGTCTGAAGAGATCAACTCCAATTTCAATGAGCAATTCGACGCAGTGGTTGGATCACTACAAGCGGTAAGTTTAAACAAATAATTTTGTATCCATTATTTTGAGATGTTGATAATTGTTTAATTTGGTTTGGGTTTATGTAGAGTTAAGGTGATCAAATGTACGTGCCTCTGGACGATGACGAGAACAAGGAGGATTAGATAGAAAAATATTTAACCAAACTTTTGTAAAGTCCGAATGTGGCACAATATATATACAACTATTTTCATTCTATTTGTAACTTTTTTAAATAGTTGATCCTCTGCACATTAAATTGTCAAGGTAAAGTATATTCCATTTCAATTCTTTGTTTTTTTGCATATTCTTTCAAAACACAATTGATGTTTCATTGTTTTATGCTGTTAAAAAATAAAGGTGCTCATTTGGACCACCCAATTTTGGGTGGTGCAAATGAAATTGGGTGGTCCAAATGAGCATCTTTATTTTTGAATAGGCGTGTAGCAATAATTAGCATGGTAATACAAGTAGCAATTGTCGCGGTAATAGTTGCGGGTATTTTATCGCAATTATTATCGCGATTATTGCTTTCAAACCACTACCGCGATATGAGCCGCGGTTATTGCCGCGTACACAATATTTTGTCTTTTCATTTTCCTTTGTTTATCCGCGGCAATACTAGCGATTATAGACTACTCCTCTTCTAGTGTAAGTAGTAGATTACCAATTTTACAAGAAATAATGTCAAAGACAACAATGCGCTAAATATGTGATCAAGTGTCCAATTTGTGGTCATACTAATCATGTTAAGAAAGATTGTTTCTACAAAAACAATCACAAAGCCAACTGGGTATCTAGTGATGATGATGAGCAAGACACTTCTACAAATTGGAAGAAAGACAAACGATGCAAACCTTATTATTTATAATAAGGTATCTAGTGATGATGATGAGCAAGACACTTCTACAATTGGAAGAGAGACAAACGATGCAAACCTTATTAGTTATAATATTTACAGTTTTTAGATTAGCTCCTTTTGCACAATAAAATTGTAAAAGGGATAGACACTGGCATCAAGAGAGCAAAGACCCCTTTCATAGCACATCACATGTATAAGCAGAAACTTTCTGATCCAATGTGCAATCTTGAAACACAACCTTTTGCATGCACATGCAAGTACGAGATATGAGCTCTATAAAAGCATTGTAAAGTTATTTTTAAAAGAGATCTTTTTTTATAGTACATGTCTCTCTCTCTCTCTCTTCCTCTTCGTATAAGCTCTTGCTCCATCTGCTTTCCCATCTCTGTGCTTTCCCAACAAAAACAAACCTTTCATATATGTAGGTGTGGTTTTATTATAAGAGAGAAGAGGAAGAGAGATGGGAAAAGAGGTAAAAGAAAATTCAAAATTAAGCATACATTCTTTAGATGTGCAATACTTACTAGTAGAAACTACTTATTTTTATGGAAAATATCATAACTATTTATACCCACTACTCTAAGCTTGGTCACAACATACTTCAGGTTGAAGAATTTCTTAATCGTAGATTAAAGAGCTCCTTGAACTTTTCCTCCTCCCAATGAAACATCATCACACTTATAGAAGTAGTGTGTTGATATCAACAATTGGTGGAAGTGGGTGTTTTGAATGCCAAAACATACAAGAGTTTCCTTCTCTTCTTTCATAGTCACCCTTCAGTTCTTTTCAAGCTTAGGATCAAGCTATGCAATCTTTTACAAGGTGATTTATTGGCTAGTATGCAAAAAATAGATGCATTTGAATAAAAATATGGATTTATAGTTGGATTTCATGGCAAATGTTAGCTTACGAAAACGGTTATTATGATCGAGAAACCATATTTTAGAGTTGTTACCATTGTAAGATTCACTTGTTGCTATTGTGGACCCACATTAAAGAATTGTATTCAAAAGAGAAACATATTGTTAATTGTGTGTGAGTGTGTGTGTGTGTGTGTGTGAGAGAGAGAGAGAGAGAGAGAGAGAGAGAGAGAGAGAGAGAGAAGAGAGAGAGAGAGAGAGAGAGAGAGGTACCTCATTGTTAAAAAGTAAGGTAGTAGTAAAACTTGAAATTCCCTCGAATTTCCCAACAATCACATACTTTTTGCGTGTTTTTGTTTTTGGTCCTTTGAAGCCACCTTGCAAATGGTGTGGTGTACAAATTGGTGAAAATATGGAGGATGCTCGTCAAAAATCAACTGTGGGTTGAGCAATGAAGCTTGGGTAAAACTTGCATCAATAGAAGAAGATTCAAGTGGGTGGAGAGATACTTTGATGAAAGGCTTAGCCTTGGAGCGGTTTACACATTGCAGTGAGTTGATGGGTATAGGTTGAAGCCACTATATTATTGCTTCACGGTTGTACATACCAGGTTACTTGGGTTGCGTTGGCCTTCAAGTGGGAGTTTGTTGGGATTCAGGCCAACTGGCCGGACATCCCACTTACTACTAACCCATCTACTAACTTAATCTATATACACTTATTCTTTAATACAAAAGAATAAGGAGTTGCAACAGGATAACATTGTTGTGCGCTCTACCTAAAGCAGGCGTCTCTTTCTCTCTGCTCTCGCACTTGCACTTGCACACTCTTCCCGCGGCACCTTCACCCCCCCTCCCCCCCGCCTTTTCCTAATGGATTCTACTCTGCGCGCGCGCACACACACACATTTACATGCATAAATGAAGAAGGAGAGAGAGAGAGAGAGAGAGAGAGAGAGAGAGAGAGAGAGAGAGATACCTCATTCATTTGACGTAGGTTGCTTAGTGACGTAGATGCAATCTTCTTGCACGCTGTTGTAATATGTAATCTTTGTTTGCAAATGAATGTGCGTGGTAGATTTGTTAGGAAATGGATTATAAGAGAAAGAAGGAGATAGATAGATAGAGAGAGAGAAATGGATTATGAGAGAGAGAGAGAGAGAGAGAGAGAGAGAGAGGGAGGAAAGCTAACATTTGCCATGGAATCCAACTATACATCCACATTTTTATTCAAATGTATCTGTTTTTTGCATACTAGCCAAGAAATCACCTTGTAAAAGATTGCATAGCTTGATCCTAAGCTTGAAAAGAACTGAAGGGTGACTATGAAAGAAGAGAAGGAAACTCTTGTATGTTTTGGCATTCAAAACACCCACTTCCACCAATTGTTGATATCAACACACTACTTCTATAAGTGTGGTGATGTTTCATTGGAAGGAGGAAAAGTTCAAGGAGTTCTTTAATATGCGATTAAGAAAATTCTTTAACCTTAAGTATGTTGTGACCAAGCTTAGAGTAGTGGGTATAAATAGTTATGATATTTTTCATAAAAATAAGTAATTTCTACTAGTAAGTATTGTACATCTAAAGAATGTATGCTTGTTTTTGAATTTTCTTTTACCTCTTTTCCACCCCTTTTTCTTCTCTCTTACATTAAAACCACACCTACATATTATAAAAGGTTTGTTTTTGTTGGGAAAGCATAGAGATGGGAAAGCAGATGGAGCAAGAGCTTATACGGAGAGAGAGAGAGAGAGAGAGAGAGAGAGAGAGAGAGAGAGGCACCTCTCATTGTTAAAAAGTAAGGTAGTAGTAAAACTTGAAATTCCCTCGGATTTCCCAACAATCACACACTTTTTGTGTGTTTTTGTTTTTGGTCCTTTGAAGCCACCTTGCAAATGGTGTGGTGTACAAATTGGTGAAAATATGAAGGATGCTCGTCAAAAATCAACTATGGGTTGAGCAATGAAGCTTGGGTAAAACTTGCATCAATAGAAGAAGATTGAAGTGGGTGGAGAGGAGTGGAGGGGTGGGGCTTGAAGCGATTCTATGTATTTACTATGGCAAGCATATGGGTATTACTTGGGCAAGAATGTGGGTATACTATGGCAAAATCCTGTGTGTTTACTACACTGGATTGGCTTTCACTCAAAAGGAGGGGGGGTGTAACTTGTAACTTGGGGATGTGTGAGTGAGGGTCTTGGAAGGAAGGAACAAGACAGAGCGTGAGAACAACCTTGTACGTGGAGAATCCAGCGGTAGAGGCTATATGGGGAAGTGCATCCCAACAGTGAGCTCTTTATGGTTTACTGGCGGTGGAAAGTAAATATGGGCATGGCCCCCTTCGCTTGCTGCCCTACGAGCCTTCCATCCCAAGGCCCTTCCTTGCAAATAAAGGGAAAGAAAGTGCTTTTCTGTCCAAAAGCACTCGAGTAGCTGGTCCCGACAAAGGGCCTTCTCCTTGGTAAAATTCTGCACCCTCTCTCTCTCTCTCTCTCTCTCATCAGCGCCATGCACATTGCACCACCCTCTTGTATTGCCCACGTCCCCTCCCAGCTCCTGCAATTGCATGCATGCACACAGCCACCTCTCTCTCTCTCTCTCTCTCTCTCATCACATGCAGCCACACCCCAGGTTACACTAAGGCTCTCTCAATGACTCTCTCTCTATCTCTTGAACGCCACACTGCAGTGACTGCACAGTGCACCTTCGCTCTCTCCCCCCCTCCCCCCCTCCTCACACACACGCGCGCACACACACGAGATAGATTATAAGACCAATACGTGATATCTCTCTCTCTCTCTCTCACACACACACACACAATACACAGGAGAATCGGAGATAGATCACAGGACAAATACGTGATCTCTCTCTCTCTCTCTCTCTGAGAACACACACACACATTCGCGCGCAGTCAAACTTCAAACGTCAAAGGCGAGAGCAATGCCCCCTCTTTTCCACCTACATGCATGAGCAAGGCGGATACTTCATTCTCCTTCCTGCAACGACCTTCTCTCTCTCTCTCTCTCTCTCTCTCTCTCTCTCTCTCACACACACACAGACACACACACAGCTGGCTAGATCTGGGGCAGCTCAAACGCAGATTCACTCTTTCTCTCTCTACCAGACTCCTCAAATTTGAATCCGGCCGCCCTCTCTCTCCCAGTTACCTACATGCATGAGCAAGGCGGATAGGTCATTCTCCTTTTCTCTCTCTCTCTCTCTCTCTCTCTCTCTCTCTCTCTCACAGCGGGGCTTCAGCTGCAGCTGCAACTGCTAGTAGGACGTCCATCGTCTTAAATGGTTTGTCACGACAAGAGCAGCAGCGTAAACGATTGCAGCATATTAAGACGACGTAGCAGCTGGCTGCAGCTGGTCCTATGTCGCCACTCCTTAAAGCAGTGATTGTCGCTAACGGCTTGGGCATGCTCCTCTCTTTGCTGCTTCTGCAGCTCTTCATGAGCTTCTGCCACACTACTACTAGCGCCATTGATGCGGCGGCCCGTGCAGCCGCTCTTAATTCCCTCGCCGCTGCGGAATTGCAGGTCGCGTTTTGCCCGCGCCGTCTGCTTCTCGCTGCACAATTACATGCTCACCAAGTTGAGCTCATCAAGCTGCAACTCTATCAAAACAAACCCAGTTACCCCAATCCACCCACTTCTCCAAAGAGTGCTTTAGTGGCGGCCCAGCTTGTGGATTCTTCCCACACTTTCATCAACAATGCTGCCATTCCCCCACAATTAAGCAACAGCTCCAGCTCAACAATATCCACCGCAGACATTCATCAAAATCAGCAGCAACAGGACCTTCAAGTGGGCAGTACTGCGGCCCCCCATGATGACCAGGATACTGATGAACAAGAGAAACGCTACGTACCTGCAGGACCCAACCCTCTCCACAACCGCTAACGATTTGCTGGCTGCACCTACACCATTTGCCGGCGCCGCAGCATCTGATCAACTTCTGCTCCAACTATCAAGGTCTTCTCCTACAATAATTTTCACATTGTGACTTACCAAGCTTCTGTGAGGGAGGCGCACCGCTTACCTAGCTAAGTATGTGGTGTCTCCCCAACGGAAATTATTCGTGATGTTAAACATTACTTGCAAACAAGGAGAAAGAGCCCATTTTCCTACATGAGAGAATGTCGAAATCTTCTTTTGGTCGACATTAAGGGCTATGAATTATAGGCTAGGACATTAATTACAGCCAAGCCCCAGCTCTACAAGATTAGGCCCTCGCACATGAGTGAAAGCTCATGAGCATTAGCTAATTGGTTGTAAATGCTTCCCTAGAAATAGAATTCATTAGTGAATTAATGCAGCCTCTAATTATATGTGGACATATGCATTCTTTTAGCTGCATGATAGGTTTCTCACGTACATATATGTATGCATATATTATACTGTCCTCTCTTTCTTTGTTTCTCAAGCCTCTCTTTGTGTCAACATCAGTACATATTGAGAGAGAGAGAGAGAGAGAGAGAGAGAGAGCATCTTTCTACTTACCTTGTTTCCTTGATGCACAGATATGGTCCCCTTCTCCGAAACAAAAGCTACTTCCAGTTGGCGGAGGGGTTGCCAGCTTGCAAGGGCAATAATCACATACACAAGGAATGACGCATTAATTGCCTGCAGAGAATAAATTACCTTGATTAAGAAGGGGATTAGGAAGGAGGGCCCATTTCTAATCCAATATCGCCCCATTCTCGTGTGCAGAAAAGCGATGTTTCTAATTCTCTCTGTTTTCTCAAAATTTTTGCTAGCGAGTACACACATGATCATGCTCTCCACGTGCAACTTGCAGGGGCCGCGCCCAATCTCATCTCATGTAATTTATCACAGAGAGTTTGCACGTATATTGTTTGGTATCAATCCACATCAAATGTCAGGTTTTTTGAGTGGACCCAAAAGGAAAAGTCTGGACTCTGGTTTCTAGTTTTCCACACCAAGGTACCAACATATGCACCCTCTAGATTTATATGACACTCTTCTCAACAAGCATATTATAAGTGTCTTGCTTAGATTCTTTCAAACAAGTAGGACGCTTTAATAAAAGCCTTCTCCGACTCCCGAGTAGCGAGCTGCCTAAGCAATATAGAATCAATGTTAATCACTGCGTTGCCCGCATCAGCTAGTCTTATAATTTATCACAGCTGCGTATGATGCAGAGTACCTAGAGCCTCTTCACCTGGCCCAACCCCACTTTGGCACCTCCCGCGATGCCCCCAAAACTCCACAAGTTTAAGAATCATGAGCGTAAAGTGTACAGGTTGATCAACCCCCTTCCTGCATGCTCAGAACCTCCTTCGCAGTGGCAAAAATCGACATTGTTTAAATATCACAGCAAGGAAAATCATACGTGGGATCCAACGCTATGAAGGCAGAGAAAAGGTGCACAGGGGTGGAGCAGAGCTGGTAGAGAGTGGTGGGAAGGTGAGAGAAAGTGCACAGCAAACCAGGACGCAAGAGAGAGAAAAGCATGGGGTGGGCAACATGAGCTTGCCATGGCCACGCGCAACCTGAGAGAGAGAGAGAAGATGACCCTGCTCTCGCTACGTCATTCCTACATCTTCTGATCGCGATCTCTCGACCTTTCCTTGTTGCCGCAGGTTTTGGAAGCCCTCTTCTTTATTCTTATTAAAAACCTTACCCTTTGCTTTCTACATCTCTTAGGATGGCGGCGGAAGAGACCCCGCCTGGTGCTGTTCACAAAAGGTGGAACTTCCTTGGAAGAAATTCAAACCATTGGCTGCGTGTTGTGGTTGTAAGAGTGGAAGACGTTACATGCGCGCATGTTGGTCATTATACACATTTGAGCATGTTTTCTATAGCGTTTGCAAGAGCTGTTACAATTGGGCCCACTTGTGTTGACACAATGGATGTAGTTCGCTCAATCTCTGTATCTTTAGCAATGCTTTCCTCGTTGAGATCTCGCAATTATCACTTAAGTCAATCGCGTCCAGACTGCATGCTTCCTAAGTTAGGTGTTTTTTGTTATACAAAATAGCATGCAAATCTTTGTTGAATAGTCCCTCCAAAAATAGTGAGATAAGTCTTTTTCAACTTCGCACATCTGTCTATATATTGTCTCATCCGACTCACAATATTTTTGACAAATTTTCCCTGTTTTTGTTTGAAACTTTAGATTTGCGTCATTGTGCTATGCTTGGTTCTAAACTTTTAACAAACACCAACAAATCTCATTGCCAAAGTTCGTAAATCGCTTATCGATTTAAGAGATATGGTTTGGAGCCAAGTTAAGGCTTTGCCTTCTAGAATCATTCCAAACCCCTCAATTTGTGTATAAGAAGTCGATTATGCGTTCAACTCTCAAAATCCGTCTGAAGTTCGCTAAATGGTCATACGGATCCCTTGACCCATTTTTGGAAGTCTATTGGTCTGACTCTACGGTTATGCTCAGCATCCACTCTCTCTCTTCTACTAGAGGTTTTTCTCATTAAACCGTCAAACCAGTTGTTTGGTAGATGTGACTCATGTGGACCTCTCCTTGTCGTAGTGTCACCCATTCTCTCCCTGTTATAGGTGGTTTCTACATTTCTTCACCTGGTTCCATCATTGAGGTGACTGCCCATGGTTGTGCTTCCTCTTTAATTGATCATACTATCATTGGCTCTATCATTTGGACCTCCATTATGTTCAATTTCATGTACCATTCATGTAATCACTTCTCAAATGGAATGTCCCTGGTATTTGGTATGTTCAATCTCCTTAGGAGTCATCATAACCAAATCAACGTTGTTATAACAATCCCTAAAGAGATGGACTGGTAGTTCTTCTAAGCCCTTCTCCTTGATCTTGAAAATATACATATCTTCAAGGGTGTCAATTGTTCTGGTTTGGCATGGGTAGTTCATATCAAATACGTGACATTTTTGGCTTCCCAACAATAGACTCCAAACCTAGGGTTGTCATCAGTGGGTATGCGTTTCAAAGGTTTGGTATCTATCAAGTCATATCCTTCTCATTCTAGCACGGGAGGTTCTTCTTTCATAGCCTGATTAGGAATCAGAGTATCACCCTGCAATCCCCATTTGTCTACTAAATCAGGATCATGTATCTTGAAGTATTGCACCCCATTTTGGTCCATATAGAAGTTGTCCTATTTGTTTGTCCTAACCTCCTCTTCAAACTCAAGAGTATGTTCATCTATCCTTACTACAAATTTCTCGTTAGGATCCAAGTAAATTTGAGCTTTGTACTTGTTGGTTTTAAAGAAGGTCAAGATATGCTTGAACTTGAGAGACTACCCACTTGTTGAGTGAGTAAAAAAAGAAGACATCTCAGAGCTTGAGTCGAAATAAGTGTCTAACACTTCTTCCGCAATAGTTTCTAACGGTCTCCCTTGGTTTACACTCTCTTCTATGGAAGCTCTGCTCCTATTCTCTCTTAAGGTACCCAAGTTCTCCAAAACTCTATTAGATCTTAAGTTGATATATGGGCTCACACAACTTCATTGGAAAGACACTTCAAATGTGGAAAGTTGCCCTTAGTTTCAAACACTGTACTTCCGCTCCTTGTCTCGCCCTTTTTTGCAAAGTCGTAATTCCTTGCACACTAGTACTTCAAATCATATGTGATTCCACAATTGCCAATTTGAAGTCACAAAATATCTAAAAATTTCTATTTTCAAGCACTAGAGACACCCAATATGCCCCAACTCTAAAAAATTTCTTAGGCTATCTTAGGCGTGCCTAAGATGACTGCACCTCTCTGTGGAGGTAAATTCAACTTATATCACATGGATAGGCTCCCCACAACTTGACAAAGATAACCCTTGTCTCAATTTCACAAAATGACCCTCCTAGTGAGAAATTTATCTTCGGTGTGCTTAAGAGAAATCTACTCTATTTTAGCATTTTTTTGCCCAATGTGACTAATTGTGTAGGTTTCTATTTGTGATTTCAAGCTTGTACAATGAAATTACATTAAGTTTGAACTATTTGCCAATGTTTTGTCACCCTTTTTGATCCCGTTGTAAAGGTTTCCAGCTTTCTTGGTGTTTTTTGTCCTTGCACAACTCCACACTTGATCAAACTTGCTCAGGAGATGTATTATGGTCTAATAATACCCTATGAATAGAAAGTTTGGCAAAATGCTCCCTCTCAGTGGAATTTTATCTTCAATGCACCTAAGATACAACTCTACCAGATTTTGATATTTTTCAATTTTTATTTCACAGATTGATTTTCCCACAAGTTTTAGGATTTATTTACACTTTGATTTTAGGTTTTATCCAGAATTGACATTTGCTTTGTTAATTTTCTCTGAGCCTCACCACATCAATGCTAGCAAAGCACATACATAAAATGTCAATTTGTCGAACGTAGCTGACTCAACTAGTGCATGGAGGCTACAAGAGATAGCGAATCCCTCAAAAAATCCAAGTCTTATGTGCTCTTGCCTAAATCAATCTCAGATGTGTGTCAAACCTCAAAGGCAACTTTTCCTACCAGAAGCTTTATCCGATGATTTTGTATAGCTACGATGCTCCAAATGCAATGAAACTTACTACTTAGAATGTGCAGAGTATCAGCATCCCCATATGCTTAAATGTCATTTTTGATACTCGGACAAAGTCACACGTAAGATAAACAACCTATTTTGGGCAGGTCGATTTCGGCCTCCGAAACACTCCATGGATTCCTTAGGTGTGCTCTATCTACCACTATGGTCGAAAATCAGTTTAGATGCTTGTATTGTGGGTAGAGAATGAAAAATCAACATTGTAATATCATAGCAAGGAAAATCATACGTGGGATCCAGCACTATGAAGGTAGAGAAAAGCTGCACAGGGGTGGAGTAGAGCTGGTAGAGAGTGGTGGGAAGGTGATAGAGAGTGCACAGCAAACCAGGATGCAAGAGAGAGAAAAGCATGGGGCGTCGGGCAACACTGAGCTCGCCATGGCCACAGGCAACTTGTGTGTGTGTGTGTGTGTGTGTGTGTGAGAGAGAGAGAGAGAGAGAGAGAGAGAGAGAGAGAGAGAGAGAGAGAGAGAGAGAGAGAGAAAAGATGGCCTTGCTCTCGCTATGTTGATCACGTTCTCTCGACCTTTTCTTATTGCCGCAGGTTCTGGAAGCCCTCTTCTTGATTCTTAATTAAAACCTTACTCTTTACTTTCAACATCTCTTAGGATGGGTTCACAACTCGGCGGCAGAAGAGACCCCTGCTCAAAGGCGCTTGCAGGTGAAAGTATGCACATCAGGTTTCTTCCACCTTGGTGCTGTTGACAAAAGGTGGAACTTCCACGGAAGAGCGTGAGCTTACATGGAGGCTAGAAATCCAAACCATTGGCTGTGTGTTGTGGTTGTAAGAGCGGAAGACGTTACATGCACGCATGTTAGTCATCATATTGGTCACATATTTGAGCATGTCTTCTATATCGTTTGCAAGAGCTTTTTAAATTGGGCCCACTTGTGCTGACACAGTGGATATAGTTTGCTTATTCTATGTATCTTTAGCAATGCTCTCCTCGTTGAAATCTCACAATTATCACTTAAGTCAATCGCGTCCAGACTGCATGCTTCTTAAGTTATGTGTTTTTTGCTATACAAAATAGCATGCAAATCGTTGTTCAATAATCCCTCCATAAATAGTGAGACAAGTCTTTCCTCGGTTGGGATTTTCAACTTCGAGCATCTGTCTATATATTGTCTCATCCGAGTCACATTATCTTTGACAATTTCTCCTTGTTTTGTTTGAAACTTTAGATTTGTGCTACTGTACTATGCTGGATTCTCATTTTTTAACAAGCACCAACAAATCTCATTGCCAAAGTTCGTAAATAGGTTATTGATTTAAGAGGTATGGTCTAAACCAAGTTAAGGCCTTGCCTTCTAGGGTCATTCCAAACCCCTCAAACTAAGTATGAAAGTTGGTTATGCCTTCAACTCTCAAAACCTGTCTAAAGTTCGCTAAGTGGTCAAATGGATCCCCTAACCCATTGTACTTTTTAATCCATTTTTGGAAGTCTATTGGTCTGACTAGACTCTACGGTTAGGCTCAGCTTCCGCTCTTTCTCTTCTAGTAGAGGTTTTTTCCATTAAACCGACAAACTAGTTGTTTGGTAGATGTGACTCATGTGGACCTCTCCTTGTCATAGGGTCACCCATTCTTTCCCTCTTATAGGTGGTTTCTACATTTCTTCCCCTGGTTCCATCATTGAGGTGGGTGCCCTTGGCTGTGGTTCCTCTTTGATTGATCATACTATCATTGGCTCTATCATTTGGATCTCCATTATGTTCAATTTCATGTACCATTCTGTAATCACTTCTCGAATGGAATGTCCCTGGTATGTGGTATGTTCAATCTCCTTAGGAGTCATCATAACCAAATTGTTGTTATAACAATCCCTAAAGAGATGGATCGGTAGTTCTGTTAAGCCCTTCTCCTTGATCTTGAAAATATACATATCTTCAAGGGTGTCAATTGTTCTAGTTTGCTATGGGTAGTTCATATCAAATCCGTGATATTTTTCGCTTCCCAACAATAGACTCCAAGCTTAGGGTTGTCAATGGGTATGCATTTCAAAGGTTTGGTATCTATCAAGTCATATCCTTCTAATTCTAACATGGGAGGTCCTTCTTTCATAGCCTGATTAGGAATCAGAGTATCACCCTCCAATCCCCATTTGTCTACTAAATCAGGATCATGTATCTTGAGGTATTGCACCCCATTTTGGTCCATATAGAAGTTGTCCTATTTGTTTGTTCTAACCTCCTCTTCAAACTCAACGGTATGTTCATCTATCCTTACTACAAATTCCTTGTTAGGATCCAAGTAAATCTGAGCTTTGTACTTGTTGGTTTTGAAGAAGCTCAAGATGTGCTTGACTTGAGACAGGTCCCACATCTTGATTAATTAGAAAAAGAAGACATCTCAAAGATTGAGTCCGAATAAGTGTCTGACACTTCTTTCGCAATAGTTTCTAATGGTCTCCCTTGGTTTACACTCTCTTTTGTGGAAGCTCTGCTCCTATTCTCTCCTAAGGTACCCAAAGTTTCCAAAACTCTACTAAATCTTAAGTACATATATGGGCTCACACAACTTAATTGGAAAGATACTTCAAAGTTTCCCTTGGTTTCAGACACTATACTTCCACTCCTTGTCTTGCCCTTCTCCGCAAAGTCATAATTCCTTGCACACTAGCACTTCAAACCATACGTGATTCCACAAATGTCAATCTGAAGTAACAAAATATCTAAAAATTTCTGTTTTCAAGCACTAGACACACCCAATATGCCCTAACTCTAAAAATTTCTAAGGCTATCTTACGCGTGCCTAAGATGGCTGCACCTATCTGTGGAGGTAAATTTCAACTTTTATCACATGGATGGGCTCCGCATAGCTTGACAAAGATAACCCTGGTCTCAATTTTACAAAATGACCCTCTTGGTGAGAAATGTATCTTCGGTGTGTTTAAGATAAATCTTCTATATTTTAGCATTTTTTTTGGCCAATGTGACTTGTGTAGGTTTCTATATGTGATTTCAAGCTTGTACAATGAATTTCACTAAGTTTGAACTATTTGCCAATGTTTTGTCCCCCTTTTTGATCCCGTTGTAAAGGTTTCCAGCTTCCTTGGTGTTTTTTGTCGTTGAACAACTCCACACTTGATCAAACTTGCTGAGGAGATGTAATATGGTCTAATAAAACCCTATGAATTGAAAGTTTGGCAAAATACCCCCTCTGTGTGGAATTCTATCTTGAACGCGCCTAAGATAAAATTCTACCAGATTTTGATATTTTTCAATTTTTATTTCATAGATTGATTTTCCCACAAGTTTTAGGATTTATTTACACCCTGATTTCAAGTTTTAGCCAGGATTGACATTTTCTTTGTTAATTTTCTTTGAGCCTCACCATATCAATGCTAGCAGAGCACAAGCATAAAATGTCAATCCCGTCGGACGTAGCTGACTTGACTAGTGCATGGAGACTATAAGAGATAGCCAATCCCTCGAAAAACCCAAGTCTTATGTGATCTTGTCTAAAACGGTCTTAGACTTGTGTCAAACATCAAAGGAAACTTTTCTTACCACAAGATTTATCGTGATTTTGTATAGCTATGATGCTCCGACTGCAATGAAACTTACTACCTAGAATGTGCATGCTTAAATGTCATTTCTAACACTCGAACAAAATTTCACGTAAGATAAACAACGTATTTTGGGCAAGTCAATTTTGGCCTCCGAAACACTCTATGGATTCCTTAGGACGTGCTCTATCTACCACTATGGTAAAAAATAAGTTTAGATGCGTGTATTGTGGGTAGGGAATGAAAACATCTCGTAGACTGGCACATCTAAAAACACAACTTCGTCGTAAGAAAATTATGTAGAAAGAGAGAGCTTCACCAACAAGTGCGTTGGTATACTCGGATTCACAATGCAACACCGCATGAGGGAGACATGAGCAATTGAAAGTAGCACAAAACTCACAATACTTAGCTGTAGCGTACACTCACTTTCATTATCCAAAAACTTCGGTTCAAAATGACAAAAGTTGGCTTTGATACCTTAGGCAAGGCTTAAAGAATGGATTCCTAGCTATTTGGGCTCAATAACAAGGCTTAAAAACTGCAATTAGTTACAAATTTGGAAGCTCTATGCTCCTTTACACTTGATAATACAACAGCTTTGGAATTTTACAAGATTTCTCATTAATACAAAAAGTTGTGATACAATCAATGAGGGTATAAATAAGAATGATGTCATGTTGTTAACTGAGAAGCTAACACCAAATCTTTGGTTGGTAGTTTCTGTAACACCTTGGGGGAGAACATTTTTTCCACTAATGAAGTTGAGAGCATCTTCGACCCTCTCTCACCTACTCCTTTGAATGAGGGAAGATAGAGAAGAGAGAAATTGATGATTCAAGTCCCACGATCGCCCTATCTTAGCGAAGATAATTGCCATGATGAGATGAAGGATGACGAATTTAAAGCCAACACATCCACAAACGACAGTTCTATTCTCTCTTTATTGATTTAGGAGCCATGTGCTTAGAGTTGGATGACGCTTCTTGTAGAGATCTTTTGGAAGATAGTTCATAAACATTATATATACTTTTAGTTATGAATTTTTTTGTCGTGTCATCCATTCATCTCTCTCTCTCTCTCTCTCTCTCTCTCTCTCTCTCTTCTCTCTCTCTCTCTCTCTCTCATAAGCACTACCAAGATTACCTTCAAGGTGAGGACGCTTGGTTGAATGAAGGGCTTTCTAGTTCATCACAAGGCAAGCCATCCCCAAGCTTGGAGGTTGTAGGTAGAAGACGAGGGGTTCCACTTGTAAAACAGACTTGACTATGCTTTGCTGTAACGGGATGAATTGGTTGCCTCAGTTTGTGAGAGCCAATTCAAAACATGATGGATGGATGGATGCCATGGACGTCACTCATGTGGGCATATGCAAAGTCCAAGGAAGTAGTGCCCATGCCTCAATAGAAGATATTGTCCATGTTTAGCTTCTCATCTCTGTGGTGCTTGCTTTACATGGAGACGCATACATAACTCTAGGATGGAGCTTCCTCTTCGTAGTTTCATGTTTATCCACATAGCCATTGTTTCATGTTTTAATATCTTTTTTACTTTTTTTGAAATTTTAAAGATTGTTTTCAATTTTTATTCAGAAGCAAAAGAGAGGGAAACACCAAAATTTGAATGTTTAAGTGCTAAAGCGGATTCAATAATAAGCACGTCAATTAAAGCGGCAATAATTGCAATCATATACGTGGTAATATGAGCGGCAATATCCATAGTACTAATATTTTAAATACAAAAAATCCCCCCATCCCCACTCTCTCTCTACAAAATGTAGTAAAAGGTCGCAATAAACATTTTGAGATTTTCATAGTGTGTTAGCCCAGCGAGTGTATTACCTGATGTGAGAATTGCTCGAAAAGAGGAAAAACTAAACAAGACTAACGCGTGCTAAATAGCACAATCCAAAGAAGACGTGTGCTAACAATGCTGGCAACTAAGCCCGGGAGGATGCAACCTGCTCTGATACCAATTGTTGGAAATAGGGTTGCAAGGAAATGCACACAACTTGGAGAAAACACAAGAAGCTAAAGGCACACAACAAAGAGTAGTATTACTTAGCGTGCAATGGAAAGATGAGATAGCCCTAGAGTGATGGGTGGATATATAATGGATGGGGGAAAAACCTCCTAGTGAGGGAAAAAGTGCCCCAACGTCCTAAGTGTGTTCACACACATCACTACCACATGTATATGGTAACATTAAATACATAGATATGAGCCAAGTATCCAAGTATAAGCAAGCCACAAGGCAAAGAAGAGTGCCAAGGCCTTATGGAAAAACTGTCATATCTATGATAGTGTGTGACTTTTGGAGAAGGATTTCTTTAGTTGTCCTTGCCATATATTTGAACCCAATGAAAAAATAAAAACGGACAAGATGAAGGTTAGCATAGTCTTCATTAACATCATTTCCTCCAAGTGTGCATCTCATTTTTTCTTTGTTATTGAAGACCATGCTATGGCTTGAGTACCCTTCGAGGACTGGACACATTTGTCAAGTATCTATGTAGCTACATAGGAATTTCTATTGCATTATTTTTTCCCTTGTCTTGGCCAAGAAGACTAGTATCTTTGAAAAATGAGTTTTTTTAGCTACGTGGATTTCTTATAGTGTGGTATGGGATTCATATATCGAGTACCTTGTAGTGCTTCCAACTAAGTAGCTATCATGGGACAATGCATCCCTTTTTGAAGGGGTGGAGAAAAATTAGAGTCATATCTTCACTCCATGAGATGTCATAGACTAACAAGTACTCTGAAATATTAGGACAATGATGCATTTTAAAAAATAACCCCATTCATATAGATCATATTTCTTATATGAAGGCTTTTTTTTAAATACATATTGGTCCTAATATTTGGAGTACTGTTAGTCTATGACTCTCTAAGGAGTGAAGATTATGCTACTAATTTCTCCACCCCTTCAAAAGATGCATTGTCCTCAATGATAGCTACTTAGTTGGAAGCACTACAAAGGTAACTCGATATATGAATCCCATACCACACTATAAAGAAATCCACGTACTAAAAAAACTCATTTTTCAAAGATACTAGTCTTCTTGCCAAGACAAAGAAAATAATAATCAATAAAATTCCTATGTTAGCTACATAGATACTTGACAAATGTGTCCCAGTTCCTCGAAGGGTACTCAAGCCATAGCATTGGTCCTTCAATAACAAAGAAAAAATGAGATGCACACTTGGAAATGATGTTATGAAGACATGCTAACCTTCATCTTGTCCGTTTTATTTTTCATTGGGTTCAATATATATTGCAATGACAACTAAAGAAATCCCTTCCCACAAAGTCACACACTATCATAGATATGACAGTTTTTTCCATAAGGCCTTGGCACTCTTCTTTGCCTTGTGGCTTGCTTATACTTGATACTTGGCTCATATCTATGTATTTAATTTACCATATACATGTGGTAGTGATGTGTGTGAACACACTTAGGACCGTTGGGGCACTTTTTCCCCTCACTAGAGGTTTTTCCCCCACATCCTTATATATCCACCCATCACTCTAGGGCTATCTCATCTTTCCATTGCACGCTAAGTAATACTAACTCTTTGTTGTGTGCCTTTAGCTTCTTGTGTTTTCTCCAAGTTGTGTGCATTTCCTTGCAACCCTATTTCCAACAATTGGTATCAGACAGTTGCATCCTCCCGGGCTTAGTTGCCAGCATTGTTAGCACACGTCTTCTTGGATTGTGCTATTACACGCGTTAGTCTTGTTTAGTTTTTTCCTCTTTTCGAGCAATTCTCACATCAGGTACATACACTCGCTAGGCTAACACACTATGAAAATCTCAAAATGTTTATTGCGACCTTTTACTACATTTTGTAGAGAGAGAGTGGGATGGGGGCATTTTTTGTATTTAAATATTAGTACTATGGATATTGCCGCTCATATTACCACGTATATGATTGCAATTATTGCCGCTTTAATTGACTTGCTTTATATTGAATCCCGCTTTAGCACTTAAACATTCAAATTTTGGTGTTTCCCTCTCTTTTGCTTCTGAATAAAAATGAAAACAATCTTTAAAATTTCAAAAAAAGTAAAAAAAAAGATATTAAACATGAAACAATGGCTATGTGGATAACATGAAACTACGAAGAGGAAGCTCCATCCTAGAGTTATGTATGCGTCTCCATGTAAAGCAAGCACCACAGAGATGAGAAGCTAACATGGACAATATCTTCTATTGAGGCATGGGCACTACTTCCTTGGACTTTGCATATGCCCACATGAGTGACGTCCATGGCATCCATCCATCCATCATGTTTTGAATTGGCTCTCACAAACTGAGGCAACCAATTCATCCCGTTACAGCAAAGCATAGTCAAGTCTGTTTTACAAGTGGAACCCCTCGTCTTCTACCTACAACCTCCAAGCTTGGGGATGGCTTGCCTTGTGATGAACTAGAAAGCCCTTCATTCAACCAAGCGTCCTCACCTTGAAGGTAATCTTGTAGTGCTTATGAGAGAGAGAGAGAGAGAGAGAGAGAGAGAGAGAGAGAGAGAAGAGAGAGAGAGATGAATGGATGACACGACAAAAAATTCATAACTAAAAGTATATATAAATTTATGAACTATCTTCCAAAAGATCTCTACAAGAAGCGTCATCCAACTCTAAGCACATGGCTCCTAAATCAATAAAGAGAGAAATAGAACTGTCGTTTGTGGATGTGTTGGCTTTAAATTCGTCATCCTTCATCTCATCATGGCAATTATCTTCGCTAAGATAGGGCGATCGTGGACTGAATCATCAATTTCTCTCTTCTCTATCTTCCTCATTCAAAGGAGTAGGTGAGAGAGGGTCGAAGATGCTCTCAACTTCATTAGTGGAAAAAATGTTCTCCCCCAAGGTGTTACAGAAACTACCAACCAAAGATTTGTGTTAGCTTCTCAGTTAACAACAGACATCATTCTTATTTATACCCTCATTGATTGTATCACAACTTTTTGTATTAATGAGAATCTTGTAAAATTCCAAAGCTGTTGTATTATCAAGTGTAAAGGAGCATAGAGCTTCCAATTTGTAACTAATTGCAGTTTTTAAGCCTGTTATTGAGCCCAAATAGCTAGGAATCCATTCTTTAAGCCTTGCCTAAGGTATCAAAGCAACTTTTGTCATTTTGAACCGAAGTTTTTGGATAATGAAAGTGAGTGTACGCTACAGCTAAGTATTGTGAGTTTTGTGCTACTTTCAATTGCTCATGTCTCCCTCATGCGGTGTTGCATTGTGAATCCGAGTATACCAACGCACTTGTTGGTGAAGCTCTCTCTTTCTACATAATTTTCTTACGACGAAGTTGTGTTTTTAGATGTGCCAGTCTACGAGATGTTTTCATTCCCTACCCACAATACACGCATCTAAACTTATTTTTACCATAGTGGTAGATAGAGCACGTCCTAAGGAATCCATAGAGTGTTTCGGAGGCCAAAATTGACTTGCCCAAAATACGTGTTTATCTTACGTGAAATTTTGTTCGAGTGTTAGAAGACATTTAAGCATGCACATTCTAGGTAGTAAGTTCATTGCAGTCGGAGCATCATAGCTATACAAAATCACGATAATCTTGTGGTAAGAAAAGTTTCCTTTGATTTTGACACAAGTCTAAGACCGATTTAGACAAGATCACATAAGACTTGGTTTTTCGAGGGATTGCTATCTCTTATAGTCTCCATGCACTAGTCAAGTCAGCTACGTCCGACGGATTGACATTTTATGCTTGTGCTCTGCTACATTGATATGGTGAGGCTCAAAGAAAATTAACAAAGAAAATGTCAATCCTGGCTAAAACTTGAAATCAGGGTGTAAATAAATCCTAAAACTTGTGGGAAAATCAATCTATGAAATAAAAATTGAAAAATATCAAAATCTGGTAGAATTTTATCTTAGGCGCGTTCAAGATAGAATTCCACACAGAGGGGGTATTTTGCCAAACTTTCAATTCATAGGGTTTTATTAGACCATATTACATCTCCTCAGCAAGTTGATCAAGTGTGGTGAGTTGTCAACGACAAAAACACCAAGGAAGCTGGAAACCTTTACAACGGATCAAAAAGGGGGACAAAACATTGGCAAATAGTTCAAACTTAGTGAAATTCATTGTACAAGCTTGAAATCACATATAGAAACCTACACAAGTCACATTGGCCAAAAAAATGCTAAATATAGAAGATTTATCTTAAACACACCGAAGATACATTTCTCACCAAGAGGGTCATTTTGTAAAATTGAGACCAGGTTATCTTTGTCAAGCTATGCGGAGCCCATCCATGTGATAAAAGTTGAAATTTACCTCCACAGATAGGTGCAGCCCTTACTGCAACGTTAGATAACTTAGAAATTTTTAGAGTTAGGGCATATTGGGTGTGTCTAGTGCTTGAAAACAGAAATTTTTAGATATTTTGTTACTTCAGATTGACATTTGTGGAATCACGTATGGGTTGAAGTGCTAGTGTGCAAGGAATTATGACTTTGCGGAGAAGGGCAAGACAAGGAGTGGAAGTATAGTGTCTGAAACCAAGGGAAACTTTGAAGTATCTTTCC